>NC_056731.1:1989037178-1989124678 GCF_019279795.1 Protopterus annectens | reverse complement strand
CATACCAGTCAACCCCTTACAGCAAGAAATCTAGACAAAGACCCAAACATAGGGACAACTTTTAAGTATAGCTCTTATAAGTTTGAAGCTCAAATGTCTGTCATTATTTTCTAACTTGAATCTTAATTGTTTGCCATTAATTTGACAGTAAACCTCAATTTTATGAAAAATGGACCAGAAATATGAGGCAAAAATCTGGACATTCTTCGAAAAGCTGTACAGTTGAGAGGTATGCTTGATTTATTGACTGTCTGTAATCCTGAATGATTTGCCAGCAAATCAAACTTTTTATGAAGGACAGAACAAAATTATGAGCAAAATCAGTGATGTTCTGTGAAATAAGGGACATTGATGGGTATGCATTATGCTCAATGGGGTAAATAAAAGTTACTTACTCCTGCTGGTCTTTGATGACTGCTAAACTGCAGTCACTGATCTTGTGTGGCAGTAGCAGTGTAGCACAATTTATTGCTATACATAGGTTCATAGGTTCATAGTTTTTACTAAGCTAACAACAACAAGGGCCTTTTAAGCTTAGCCATGCGTCCCAAATGTCTAACAAGTTCTGATACCCTTGATAAGTGTAAGCATATGCCTGGGAGACGAACCATTTATAGGTTACCTGTTTGCATTAGAAACATAGGTGCCATACCAAGGATGAGTTTCCGGTTTCCCATCCAATTGTACAAACTGAACTTGAATTGGATTAGGGAGGAACTCTGATTCACATGGATGGGGAGCCTGTTCCATAGACAGGGTAGTCTCTGGGATACATACCTATCTCTCCAGCAGGTCCTATTTATATCACAGGCAAGGTTTAAGTCTTTAGAATGGATAATTCTGCTAATGTTTGTTTTATGGATATGCAGGAGGTCCATCAGAGTGGGACCTGAAAATGCCCTGTATGCCAGGCATAGATCTATCATCAAAAGCCTGTAGGAGACAGAATACAGGGATAGGGCCTTGAGTCAGCCTGCATAGGACATATTACTTATGCCCTGTATTCTTTTAGTAAGGAACCTCTGTGGACTTTCCATTTGTTGGTTATGCCTGTTTAGGAACATAGCAAAGGGTGCATTGTACTCAATGATATGTCTGATGAATGCCAAATACAGTGGAACAATGGTTTCCTTGGACTTAGATGCCATGCCTTTGTTTATAAGTTGTGCAACACAGAATGATTTCCTCACCACTGTAGACATGTGATGATCAAGGGCACGATTACTATCTATGTGTGTCCCTAAGTCCCTGACTACTAGGTCAACTCTAAGGAGTGTGTTGTCAATATGATAGTTACCAGGGATGGATGACTTCCCAAAGGATACTATTATACATTTCTTGGCATTTAGTTTTAGTCCATGACTCTGACACCAGTTATTTGTCTGTGTCAGCCCCTCATGGAGAACATTTGTGTCAGTGTGAGATTCAATGACAGCTCCTAATTTGCAATTCTCTGGAAATTTAGTTAGCCACAGACCACTGACATTGGCCTTGACTTCTGAGAAGTAAATGCCAAAAAGGAGCAGTCCAAGGACTGATCCGTGAAGGACTCTACTTGTGACTGGACTCTGTAGAGGTGAACTCCCCAATTCTAACTTCCTGGGTCCTGTCTGTGAGCCAGCTGGCTATCCACTGGGTGACATATGGGACTGTAACTTCTTGAGTTTGTCAACAATGCCTGAGTGGGGTATATTGTCAAATGCCTTGGCCAGGTCAAGGTAGGCAGTGTGAATGATTTTGCCCTCTTCCGTTGTTTTAGTGACCTTTTCAAAGAAGTCCACCAGCTTGAGTAGGCATGATCTTCCCTTGACAAAACCAAATTGGGTTGAGTCCAGTTTCTGGTTTACTATATCTCTGTTGATCATCTCCATGATAATTCTTTCCATGTCTTTACATATAAGACTAGTGAGACTTATGGTCTGTAGCTTCCAGGGTGTGTAGATGGCCCACCTTTGTGCAGAGGGATGACTGTTGCCTTTTTCCATTCATGAGGCATGAAGCCTGTTTGAGGCTACAGTAAAATAGTAACTCTAGAGGCCCTGATAGGTCATGTTTCATGCTATTTAGAAGACATCCTGGGATATTGCCTGGGCCCATTGATGCAGTGTTCATGGTTTTAGAGAGAGAGCAGTAAGGACCTGTTCCCTAGTGATAGTAGGGGGAGTTATATTTGATGATATTTCCTGAGAGAAGGTTGAGAGGGAGAGAGGGGTAAAATTGGAGCTGTATCTATCAGCCAGGAGATTTGCTATCTCTTCTGGCTCAGTATGGGTGGCTCCATTTACAATGAACTCTTCACACAATTGTGTATTGCCTTTGAGTTTGTGGACATAGCTAAAGAATGCTTTGTGGTTGTCTTTGGCTTGGGAGGCCAAACTTACCTCAAACTTGGCTTTGGTTGACTTTATTTGTCCCCTGAGTTGTTTGTTTAGTTTAATGAGAGTGCTTTAATCCTGTTGGGTGCTGCACCTCCTAATTTTTTCCATGATTTGCCTCCTCCTGTTATACATCTGATTGATTTTGTGCTTCCACCGGAGTGGTTTGTCAGTGGTTTGTTTTTTAAGTTAGTTCTGTACTTCTTCCTGGTGAGTACAGCTGCCTCTCTGCAGCTATTAACATGCTTGTACAGGGTTTCTGTGAACAGTCTGCACAGGCAGAAGTGTTCACAGGGTTTATACAGCCTGAAAATTTGCCAGGTTATCACTTAATAGCAGAAGGTTAGCCTTAGAATAGTTCCTGAATATTCCTGGTTGAGCTGGGGGTCTAGATTTTATTTTTTACTTCAAAGGGGACCATTTTGTGGTATGACCTTATTTGCTGAGATAAGTACAAAACTAATATTGCTAAGGTGTGTGTGAGAGAGAGAGAGACAGAGAGAGTCTGTGTGTTTGTGTAAAAAAATATCACAGATTTTTTTTTTTATCTGTGCTCGCACCCAGTAATGCCAGGACACATGTATTGTTCTTCTGGGTACCTGTAAAAAAATGCAGCTAACTAGTAATTATATTAATATGAGGTTTAAATCCCTGGAACGTGTAGCCCAAATCCCTTAGGGCTACACATTCCAGGGATTTAAACCTTAGCACAACAATAAATAGGACAAGCTGGAGGGATAGATTCATATCCCAGAGGCTTCCCTCACTCTGGAATAAAATCCCAGTCCATGTTAGGAAAAAACCCTCACTGAACCTCTTGAAGAGAAATTTTGACGAGTGGATGGGAAATTGTAAATTTACTCTGGGGATCACTTCTATGGCCCTGCTGGACAGAGGCTCAGGAATCTAATCAAATCTAAATGGGAGGCGAAAGCCAACACATTCTGGCTAGGATTATAAATGCCCTAGGGCAGATAGCCTAGTACCTACCTATGAACCTATGAACCTATGAAAAGTAAGGTATAAAATACTTGGAGAATATTCAAACACTTAGATCTTCTTTGAGTCTGGTGGCACCCACTCCCCAGACTGTATAAATGAGCAAAAGGGATCTCCCTTAATCATCATAGACTGTGTGAAGTCCCCACAAATGCTGTTACTCTTTAACCTGAACAGGGCTGTGATATGACCCTGTTAGGATAATGCTGATAATGACCTCTGCTCACAAATGTACCCATTCTAAAATCAGACCTGCTTAGATGTGTATGTGTGTAGAGAAAGCGGTTGTAGGTTATGTAGGGGGGGGGTAGAGATTGTTTGGTTATTACTACTTCAATTTTCATCACAGTCAAACCTTAGATATGTGCAAAGATGGTCATTATAACTTATGTTTGGGCTGAGGACAGTGTGGTGTATGTTTCTTTTACTTTTCTTACAAACCTCAGAGGTGTACAAAGGTTACTGTAGCTTGTGTATGTGTATAAATATTGGTCTTAATAATTTGGTCTCTGTTCCTCGGTCTCTGACTACTTGGTTCCCATCATACATCTCCCATTAACTTCCCCAAGCACGCTCTACTCAATACTACTCTCCTATCCCTTGTTCATAAGCCTAATACCTTCTATTGCTTTAGTTCTTAGCCACTGTAAACACTTATTACACTGTCCTTGACAATACCATCCTCCTATTTTTAGTTATATTACCTTTCTATATTTGATAAATATGTGACGTAAAGGCTGTCTCCCTGCTTCTTTTTTATCTACTCTATTTGCTCAGCTACCCACTCAGTCTCTCCTAAGGCAAACTTTTCCTTATCAAATGCCTCTAACTAACCCCTTCCTTACTGTCTTCTCCACTATTCAATAAATAATTCTACTTACTTACCTTGCTAATTGTTTTTTCTTCTTACAGAGCTGCTCAAGGGGCAGGGCCAGCCTGCTCCATTCCCCCTCACTTTGTTCAGGCTCACCCTGCTTCCCAAACCCTACCCTCATTCCCACCCACCCCCATTTCAGTTAGATTTATACATATCAACCCCACCTACATAGCTTCCAATCAACACCCTAACCCCAATTAATTAACGCTAACAGCTGTATACAGTACAAATCACCCCACTCTACAACATTAGTACATAATTAAATTACCTATATCCCTACAGTAAATATACTCTCTACTCACATATAAAATTATACATCTCCAGCCTATCTGCATACCTATACACTAACCATCAAATATGCAGTCTATTTACATTCTACATAAAAATACCTATCTCAGTACACATAATTACATTCAAGCTGCCCTAATAAAATGCTTTTCCTTTGCAAGACTCACTTTCATATATCACTCCTCCACATTGTCACAAGTTCATTGCTACTACTCCTATACTTCCTCACCTCATACCACACTTTACTACAACACAACAGTCCCCTTCCCTGGTAAACTACTCCACTGATATGCCTAAACAAACCTTCAAACTATGCTATAGCACCTTCCCTTTTCTCTGCCTCCAACATGGACTATCATCTAAATAGATTCCCTTCTCTAAGAAACTTTTCTAATTCCTCTCAAAAACAAGACAAACTACTCTACAAGCTTGTAAAACTCTACTTACACATAATTAATCAATTAAACTGATCCAGTGATATGCATCCAAATCCTGGCCCCATGCCACCACCAGATACAGTAACCTCAACAATGTCAACTTTAAAAATCTACATCAGAAAAACAAATCTTCCCTATGCCTCCTTAACATGAATGTAAGGAACATAGTAAATAAAGTTCATGACTTGCATGCCCTACTCTCCCTTTACTCACCAGATATAGCAATATTAACTAAAACATGGTGCAAACCTGACAGTAAAAACAATGAAATAACAGATCCTAGGTATTATATTCTATGTAAAGACAGAATAACAAGAAAGGGTGGGGGAGTAGCAAACCTCTTTAAAAACTACCTAATACTAGAACTCTTAAACCTATCTACTACTGACTTTGATAACACTGAAGTTATATTTGCCACAATAAACATTAACCATAAAAAGCACATTAACATCATTGGTTGTTATATTCCACCAGAAAACAATATTCCCACTTTGGAAAATTTACCTCATTGGACCTCCATGTCCAAGAAACAATCCTGATCAGTGGTTTCACTATTGATTGGCTTAACTGCTCCTTACATAATCCATCATCCCATATTAACCTCCATTGATTTAGTTAAGTTTTTAACATTATTAGTTATCTTAAGAAGTGCAACATGACTTATGGTTTTGTATGTAAGAAAAAGGGAGTCTGTATCTTTAAATATAAATGGTGTTCAACACACATCTGTTAGTGATGTCTTTGTAATGTGTATTTAAGGAGCTGAGGGGTGATACTCTGTTTTTTCTGAAGAAGTCAACTGTATTTTGTGACAAAAGCTCTCAACATTAAATTTTATTCTTGTTCCTGTGGTGTCAGCTTGCTTTGTGGTTTCCTAGTTTAGCACTGTTTCATTTGGTTTACAGTATGGATTCTTCCATGCAGAGCAGAGGGGGCACCAGAGATTTGCATGATGGACTTACCACAGCTATAAACAAGCTGACTGATCTTATTAGCTCTTTTAATACCCATATTTTGTGTTTGGGTCACAAAATCGACTTACTGGTCAATGACAATGTTCAGTCTAAGCCTGTTTGCAACAATGGTACCCAGGACTACCTTCTTACTATTCCTTTAGGGCAAGGTAGACCCAATCGACGAGAAAGCACCAGTACTACAGGTGCTTTTACTGCTACACTACCTAGCAGTTCCGTTTCTTTTAGATTACAGCAACGGAGGACACAGATAGAGCAGAATGCTAGTTTTCATTCTGATTCAACTAAAGCGTCAAATTTATTGGAATGGATTAACAGGGACAGCATGGGGTTTGCTCACAATGTGAACCTTTCAAACACACAAGGTACTGTTGACATTATGTTAAAAAATTTTGAAAAAGAATGTCTCAAGCTGAAAAAGTTACAAGTAGAAACCCAGTACATGAGAGAATGTCTTAGGCGTGAACAAGTACCTAAAGGTTTAAGATATTGGCGTTTTCCTAATGGCTTAACTTTTAATAGTGACCTACATAAAGATTTGGTTGCATTATTTAACCACCAGGGATGTGAACTGTTACAGCTGCTTGTTAAAGATAATGAAAAAAAGTTTCTTATTATGCAGGAAGCTGTGAATAAATTAGATGTTTGTATTAAAAATGATGTCAATTTTCCAGATAAACTCAATGAATATAACACTGTTTTTGTGAATATTGATAAAATTATTGATAAAATCAAAAACAAAAAGAACAAGAAGCTAGCAAGGGTCACCAAATAATATGATAGTGGTTTAGTGTACCCTTTAAATGCTAATGTTCAAACTAACATTGGTACTACTACATCTATTAGCAACAATGATGTATTTATGGATGAGAGGATGGCTGAAACAGACAATCATGGTAATAACAACCCCAGACCAATCCCTTTAGAACCATCCCTGAGAAGGTCAGAGAGAATTCAGCAGCAGAACCGCCAGTTCAGGAAACCTCCGAACTTGACATACCAGGTGGAACAACATGCCTATCCCCCACAGAATCAACTAGGGGGAGGAAGAGGGTGGGAGAGATGGGAGAATTGGCACTGAGTCTCAGCCCAGGACCTGACATTATGAATGGAGCACTGGAAATAATAGAAAATGACCACCATGACTTTAAAATATATAATTTGAGTAGTACAATAGTAACTAAGGAATGGGCAAACCTCTTCCCAAGGGGGCTTAATTTTGCACCCTTGAGGAAATTCAACCTAGAAAATACATTGTTAGACATAATGTTATATACTAGGAAGTTGAATTTCAGTGTGACCATGGGGGAAGGTAACCAATTAAGTAACTTAGGTGGGGTATGTAGGAAGGCCAGTACAGTAAACTCTCCTTTGCACCCATCCATTCAACTTTTTCAAAGAATATGCTTGAATGATGTCAGGAACCTTTCCATGAAAAAATCTTGTACCACACCACTTAATTTAACCCATGAAAAAATCTCCCTACTTAATAGTATTTCAAACAACAAAACAATCCGGGTTATGAAACTGGATAAGGGAGGAGGATTAATGGCTATGGACCAAGAAAGATACACTGATAGTATGTTATGTCATTTATTGGGGGACGGGTATCATCAGGTCTCCCGGAATGAGTTAAACATTGCATATAGACATGTCAATATGGTATTAATTGATTTGCTTTTGAATAATCAAATATCAGAAGCAGAATTCAGTTATTGCACCCAAAGACACCCAAGGATCCCCACTATCTTTGGGATCCCCAAGATCCATAAAGACATCTGGCATCCACCTTTAAGACCAATAGAGGATGCAAAAGGATCTAAGATCCTTCCAATTGCAAAATTCCTAGACTTACAGTTAAATAATTTTCTAAGTCCTTTTTCACATATCATCAAGGATGCCTGGGATTGTCTTAAAAAATAAAACAGGAATACTTTGGTAGTGATATAATTTTTACAACAATAGATGTGAAGGACTTATTCAATGTAAGTCCACCTGATGAACGTGTAGATATGTTTTATGACTTTCTATGCCAGAACACCACGTTTTTGCATACCAAAATTTTGACTTTAAGGACATTGGTGGAACTTGTATTAGAGAATAGTTTTGTAATTCATGAGGGCAATTGTTTAAACAGAGCACAGGGGTTGCTATGGGTGCAGCCTGTGCACCAGTTTTCGCAAACATAGTCCTGACCCAGTGGAAACTTTCTAAGGTTTTTCCATCTGAAGGGATGCCATCTTGCAAGTTTTATGGATGTTATCTTGATGACATCCTGATTTTATGGAATGGCAACCAAGACCAGTTGTATGACGTTTTACTGTTCCTCAATTCCAGCACCACGTTTTTGGAATTTACTATGGAAACGCACTTAGATTCTATTAACTATTTGGACATTACGATAAGCAAAGATTATGCTACTGCACAATTTTGTTCTACTATTTATCGTAAACCAACCTACTCGAACTCACTCCTTCACTTTGAGAGCGGGCACCCAGTCCATCAAAAATGCTCCCTTGTTAGAGGTCATGGAGTGAGATTGGCCTGCATGATTAGTAAGATTGAAGATTTCTACAAAGAAAGGGACGTTTTATTGAGGATGTTGGGACAAAGAGGTTATCCAGAGCATTTTGTGACATCCTTACTTGATGAAGTGACCAAGAAGAGACTTGAGAGCCACTTCTATCCATTGTTAGGGATTGATATCTCCAGATTGTGTGCTCCATTGGAGAACAGTAATTCATCTTCTGGTAGTTTCCACCATGGCCTTATATTAATTTATACACCACAGTTCCCACTGACTTGGGACATTGTTTTCAAGAAGTGGTTTATCTTGCCAGGGGACCCAGATTTGAGAGAGAGAATTGTGGATGCCCCAGTGGTTGTGTATAGAAAGAACATCTGTGTTAAAAACATCTTAGAGAGGAAAAAAGGTGGTAATACCTTAGGAGAACTCGGGAGAATGTCCAAATGTAAACAGTGTACCCACTGTAAATATATCCTGGAAGGTGATAGCGTATTCTTTAAAGGTTATGGATGGGTGAAACTACTAAATATGTACAATTGTAGTAGTAAGAATGTCATATATGCTGGTATTTGTCAGACGTGTGCCTGTTTTTACAAAGGCAAAACCAAGAATGCCTTTCGAACACGTATTTACCAGCATTTATATGACATTAGGAAAGTGAATTTAAAAAAATCACTGGCTAAACATGTCAATAACTACCCAGGTCACAATTTCAAATTCACAGTTCTTGAACAACTTACGGTGGATGAGAGGGGAGGCCCTATAGAATATTTACTTGAATATAAAGAACTGTTATGGCAATTGAGGGTTAATAATCCACAAGCGAAATCTCTCCACTCGACTGATGAACAAACAAAAAGAGAACCAAGGAGAAAAAGTACTGCCACTACTTTTTATTTTGTTTCCACACACCAAACACGTAGTACCAAAATGTTATAAAAATTTCTTCTTCAAACATTTGTATACCTGCCATATAAGGAATAGACCCGAATAAATCTACTATGTCTATCGTTACAAATAGTAGGTCTTCTGAATACAATTCTGGCCCCATGTGCCTAAGCAAGTCCCAGGAATCTTTCAAAATTTCTTGCTTGTTAACCCATATGTGTTTTATTTTAACATCCACATACTTGGCTAAGGGGGGAGTTTTTGACCCTTCAGCTGAGACAATTGGTCTTAGTGGGGGGTTCATACTATCTTTGTGGATTTTCGATATTCCGAATATGACAGGTGTTTTTGGTTTTTGAAATTTTAAATATGAAAGAGTCTTCATCTCTATAACATTCTCATTCATCATGTCTTCCAAGATCATATCTATTTTCCTGTAGGCTAAATTAATTTCATTTCTGGAAACAACTGTGTATTTTATTTCATCCCTCAGAATTTCATTCATTTTTTTTTTTGGATGTTAAAACAAAACACATATGGGTTAACAAGCAAGCAATTTTGAAAGATTCCTGGGACTTGCTTAGGCAAATGGGGCCAGAATTGTATTCAGAAGACCTACTATTTGTAACGATAGACATAGTAGATTTATTCGGGTCTATTCCTTATATGGCAGGTATACAAATGTTTGAAGAAGAAATTTTTATAACGTTTTGGTACTACGTGTTTGGTGTGTGGAAACAAAATAAAAAGTAGTGGCAGTACTTTTTCTCCTTGGTTCTCTTTTTGTTTGTTCATCAATTGAGGGTTAATGCCAACAGTAATCCAGGACTGAATGATATGGTGTCATTGACTAGTTTTTTTAAATTAAAAGTAAACTTTTTTATGTAATCTGTTAAACTTTTATTATTATATTATTACAACATTATTATTAGAATATTTTACTATTTCACATAACTTAAGTTAACATCTTAAGCTTGAAGTTTTTAACATTATTAGTTATCTTAAGCAGTGCAACATGACTTGTGGTTTTGTATGTAAGAAAAAGGGAGTCTGTATCTTTAAATATAAATGGTGTTCAACACACATCTGTTAATGATGTCTTTGTAATGAGTATTTAAGGAGCTGAGGGGTGATACTCTGTTTTTTCTGAAGAAGTCAACTATAATTTGTGACAAAAGCACTCAACATTAAATTTTATTCTTGTTCCTGTGGTGTCAGCTCGCTTTGTGGTTTCCTAGTTTAGTACTTTACAGAAACTATTCAAGCTCTAGCAAGCTCTCAGGGTATCATAGGTTCATAGGTAGGTACTAGGCTATTGGCCCTAGGGTCCATACAAGCCTAGCCAAAAAATGTACCCTGGCTTTCGCCACCCAAGAAAATTATTTTCCTGTGTCCCTGTCGAGCAGAGCCACAGAAGTGATCCCCAGGGTGAATTTCCCATTTCCAATCCAATCATCAAGATTTTTCTTGAAGAGTGCTAATGAGGAGCTCTGTTTGACATAGATAGGTAGTCTGTTCCAGAGTATGGAAAGTCTCTGGGACAGGAATCTATCCCTCCAGCATGTTCTGTTTATTGTGGTGACAAGGTTAATGTCCCTAGAGCGTGTAGCTCAGAGGGATTGGGATTTCTTTAAGTGGAGCATGTCCAACAGCTCTGGGTTTGATATAGCTTTGTATGTTAGGCAGAGATCGCCCTGAGTAGGCGATATGCGATGGAGTAAAGCTGTAGTTTTTTGAGACGGTCTGCATAGGGCATCTGTTTGAGGCCAGTAATCCTCTTTGTGAGGTATTTCTGTGGTCTTTCCAGTTGTTGTAGATGTCTTGTGAGGTACAAACCAAAAAGGGCATTGTACTCTATAATGGGTCTAATGAGTGATGAGTAGAGGGGAACAATGACTTCTATTTTTCTGGATGAGAATCCTTTTGTGATGAGATGAGCCATGTAGAAGGATTTCCTGACCACTGTGGCGATGTGATTATCAAAGGAGAAACTACTGTCCACCTGTGTCCCAAGGTCTCTTATCGCATTTTCAGCATTAAGTAGACTACGAGCTATGTGGTAGTTCATGGGTACAGAGTTTTTAACAAAGGGGATGACAATACACTTTTTGGCATTGAGCTTCAGGCCATGGCTTTGACACCAAGTATCTGTCTCAGTGAGGCCCTTTTGTAGTTTGTCCACATCGTTAGGAGTTTTGATTATGGCTCCTAGTTTGCAGTCATCTGTAAACTTTGTTAGCCAAAGACCTTCTGTGTTGGCCTGCACTTCATAGAAGTAGATACCAAACAGGAGAGGACCCAGGACTGAACCCTGTGGTACTCCACTTGTCACTGGTCTGATGTCGGATTTGGAATCCGCTACTTTCACAGTGTGGGTTCTGTCCGTGAGCCAGTTGGCAACCCATCTTGTGACATAGGGATTTATACCTAGTTTAGTGAGCTTATCTATAATTCCAGAGTGGGGGATGGTGTCAAAAGCCTTGGCGAGATCTAGATAAGCTGTGTGAACCATTTTACCCTCATCTATGGCTTTGGTGACTGCTTCAAAGAAGTCAATCAGGTTTAGGAGACATGATCTGCCTTTTACAAATCCAAATTGAGTAGGGTCCAGAGTTTGGAGATTACCAATGTCTTTGTTTATGAGTTCCACGATAATACGTTCCATGGCCTTGCAGACCAGGCTCATCAGGCTAATGGGGCGGTAGTTCCTGGGGTCCATCGTGGCTCACCCTTTGTGGAGTGGGATAACTGTTGCAATGCACCATTCAGTGGGTACAAAGCCTGAGGTAAGGCTATGAATGAACATGGTACTTAGGTAGGGTGCCAGTTCATTCTGTAGTTCGTGTAGAACGCAGCCTGGGATATTGTCACGTCCCATGGATGCTGTGTTCTTGGCTTTGGAGATTGTGTTTTTTACCTGTGCAGCCGTGATTATAGGAACTTTACAACAGCATATCAACCCTTTTGCACCCCAACACAGCACCAGCTCCCAAGATGACACCCCCCACGTAACTTGCACCCAGTGTCTGCTAAATCCATGAAAAAACTACTTCAAAATCTGAAACCAGCCACCCTAGCTGCAGATAACCTCCCATATGACTTTCTACAAATTTCCCCGGAAGCAATAGCCTATCCAGTCGTTAAACTCATCAGTCAATATCTGAATATCAAGTCCCTGCTATGTGGAAAACCTCTCATATTCTAACACTACACAAGTGTGGCAGTTCCACTGAACTTACAAATTATCGCCAATTGCCATCCTGTCCCCTTATACAGAATACTAGAAAGAGTAGTGCACACCCAACTAATGGACTACCTTCTCACACACAAACTGCTGTCACACACCCAACATGGTTTATATCCCTTTTACAGCACCACCACCACACTAGTGTCCCTTACAAATACAGTTAACCACCACTGAAACAATGGACAATATGTATCTACTATATTTTTGAAGCTGTCCAAAGCCTTTGACATGGTAAATCACAGTAAACTCATCAACATTCTCTTCACCCTAAGCCTTAGTAGGTCCTATATCACATGGTTCCAAAGCTACCTTGCAGGATGACTGCAAGCCATCCAATGGCAACACCACCTTACTCCACTGCTCCAGTAGCCTTAGCAGTTCTACAAGGCTCCATCTCTGGACCCCTACTATTGTCTCTGTTCATCAACCAGCTCAGCACCTCCACACCCCACACTTCTGTAGTACAATATGCAGATGATTCAACCTTAATATGTGCAGCCCCCACTCTACAATACCTCCATACCATAACCCAAGATTCCCTTCTATGTGTAGAAACATGGTTCACTAATTCCCAACTCATTCTGAATCCCAACAAACTAAGCTCTTCCTTTTTAACTCAACTAAATCTCTCTTGTCTTCCTAGTCTTTTACCATCATGTCCAAAAATCAAACTACGATTACCCCAATAACCCACACCAAACTGGTCAGAGTAGAAACTAACAATAACTTGAAATATGACATTCACATAGCCCAAACAATCAAGAAGGTCCACAAGAAACTAAGTCTCCTGTATTGGAACAAATAATTTCTTATCAAAAATACAAAAGCTACTATAGCCTGCACACATCTCTTATCATCCCTCCTGTATGCCTCCCCAGTACTAACCAACCTCCACAAAACTGACTTAATCAAACTGGAATTCTGCTATAACAAAATAGCAAAGTTTGCTACTGGTGCCTCCTATAGGTCACATCACTGTACTTCTCTCAAGCAACCAAACTGGTTCGAACTCCTTCAGTTTCTACACTTTAATCAACTAACCTTTGCACACAAAATTCTCCACCAACCTGATGCTCCCCAAAATACTACATACTCATATATGAAATTACAGAACCAACTGATATTGCAAACATCCTGGAAGACAGGTTCAGTGCTAACTCCCTCCCCCTCATCCCCTAAAGGGCCCATATCTATACAGGAAGAATGCAGAGTCTCTGTAATCATAACTACGCAGGTAAAAGCTGCACTCTCTAAAGCCAAAACAAACAGCATCAGTGGGACCGGACAACATCCCAGACTGTGTTTTACATGAACTTAAGAACGAACTGGCTCCCCACTTAAGCACCATGTTCAATCATAGCCTCACATCAGGCTTTTTGCCCACTGAAAGGCGCACAGCAACAGTTATCCCACTCCACAAAGGGGAGTCACCACTGATCCTGGGAACTATTACCCTAATCTGTAGAAACATGGTTCACTAATTCCCAACTCATTCTGAATCCCAACAAAACTAAGCTCTTCCTTTTTAACTCAACTAAATCTCTCTTGTCTTCCTAGTCTTTTACCATCATGTCCAAAAATCAAACTATGATTACCACACCAATGCCTGACGAGCCTGGTCTGTAAGGCCATGGAATGTATCATGATGGAACTCATAAACAAAGACATTGGTAACCTCCAAACTCTGGACCCCCACCCAGTTTGGATTTGTGAAAAGAGATCATGCCTCCTGAACCTGATCTACTTCTTTGAGGCAGTCGGCAAAGCCGTAGACGAGGGTAAGGTCGTTCACATAGCCTACCCTGACCTCACCAAGGCTTTCAACACCATCCCCCATTCTGGAATTATAGCTAAACTCACTAAACTAGGTATAAATCCCTATGTCACAAGATGGGTTGCCAACTGGTTCACTGACAGAACCAACAGTGTAAAAGTTGTAGACTCCAAATCTGACTTCAAACCAGTGACAAGTGGAGTACCAGAGGGTTCAGTTCTGGGACCTATCCTGTTTGGTATCTACTTCGCTGAAGTACAGGCTAACACAGAAGGCATTTGGCGGATAAAGTTTGCAGATGACTGCAAACTAGGTGCCATAGTCAAGTCCCCAAATGATGTGGACATCCTACAGAAGGGCCTCACTGAGAAAGATGTCTGGTGTCAGAACCATGGCCACAAGCTCAATGCCAAAAAGTGCATTGTCATCCCCTTTGGTAAAAGCTATGTACCCTTGCACTACCACATAGGCGGCAGTTTACTTAACGCCGAATGTGTGATAAGAGACCTTGGGACACAGGTGGACAGTAGTCTCTCCTTTGATAATCACATCGCCACAGTAGTCAGGAAATCCTTCTATGTGGCACACCTTATCACAAAAGAGTTTTCATCCAGGAAAAAAGAGGTCATTGTTCCCCTCTACTCGACACTCATTAGAATCATTATAGAGTACAACACCCTTTTTAGAATGTACCTCACAAGACATCTGCAGCAGCTGGAAAGGCCACAGAAGGACCTCACAAAGAAGATTACTGGCCTCAAACAGATGCCCTACACTGATTGTCTGAAAAAACTCCAGCTGTACTCCATAGCATATCACCTATTCCGAGGTGATCTCTGCCTAACATATAAAGCTATGTCAAACCCAGAGCTGTTGGACATGCTACACCTAAATAAATCCCAATCCCTCCAAGCTACATGCTCTAGGGACCTAAACCTTGTCACCACAATAAACAGGACATGGAGGGATAGATTCCTATCCCAGAGACTTCCCATACTCTGAATAAGCTTCCCATCTATGTCAAGCAAAGTTCCTCATTAACAATCTTTAAGAAAAAGCTTGATGAGTGGATGGGAAATAGGAAATACACCCCGGGGATCACTTCTGTGGCTCTGCTCGACAGGGGCACAGGAAAATAACTTTCTTGGGTGGCTTACGCCAGGGAACCTTGTTGGCTAGGCTTACTTAGGCCCTTTTGACAATAGCCTATTACCTACCTATGAACCTATGAACCTTCCTCTAGATGTCTTTGCTTCAATAACCTGCACCTTCTAGACACCACCAAAGCCAACAACTTAGCTGAGAATTCTCTCTTTTCTAACTACATTCCAAAAATATGGAATAAGCTGCCAACCCAAATAACATCAATCAGCTCTATCATACAATTCAATACCTAGCTATGTTCCTGCAACTCACCAGGGTAGACGTCCCTCAGTCTTCTTGACAATTAATGTCCTGCACAAAAATAAGAAAAAATTAAAAAACTGCTTTATGGATCCTTTAAAATGTATTTTACTCATGCTGTAAAACTGAGAATGCTTTGAGAAAAAGCTTTGTTTCCATTATGTACTTGTTATTTGCTATCAATGTAGTAAATTCCAAATGTTTGCTAACATTGGTTTTGTCTGTAATTGCTACTTCTGTATTCTTACTGCATGTTTGCTAAACTCTAATTTGTCTGTACTGGAGCTTTTCTCCTTGGGCCTCCACTGAAAAAGGTCCTCTGTTCAGCCGGACTTTCCTGGTAAACAAAGGTAAAAATAATAAATGAATAAAAATAATTGTGTAATGGAAGTGTACTTTCTAGGAGCAGCAAATTAGAATACATTACTGTAATATTTTTTTTTTTCACTTTTGTCAAATATCACACATCAGGCACATATACAAGTATCTACCTTTGGGGGTTGGGGTAAGTAGTGAGGAGGCATGATATGTATATGTATGTCAGTAGACACCTGAACTACATGACAGTGGCAATTTCAACCTCCACTTTCATCCCAAATTAACACCAGAGGGATGTATAGGTATTGACTGCCTTTTTTTGGGCGGTTAGGGCGGCAGTCAGTATTTCCAGATACGACCTGTATATCCGCACAATTGGCTTGTTAGTTTCTCATGAGCTACTATTTTGTCATCTTTGAACATTTAAGTCTTGGGCACAACTTATGTCTTCCTTGAGAGAAAAAAATATAAGACTGAAATTATTTTCTTATTCTTGATTTTGGTTAGGCCACCGTTGGATTAAAAGGGTGGGACAATGCTCTAAAAAGGCATCTCAGAGCATCTATAAACTCCTATGGCTTCTGGATGCACAAGCTTAATTGAGTTATTTCCTAAATGGATATTATTGTGCTATCTTGATTAGGAAAGGTGTGTTTAAAGGGTCTATATCATTTACATGAAGAAGCAGAATGTCGACTCACCTTTAGTCAACCCGTATTTGTTGAAGCTGCATATCATCGAATGGCCAAATCGTCAATTTATTTCTAAGGGAAAGAAATCGGTTAGACGTTCTTTTAAATCTGCCCTTTTCCCGATTGTAGTGCGATCTTGGAGCTAGTATATTTAGTTAGGGGGGTGTGGGGAGCACAGCCCCCCACATTGAGGGGGTTGGGTGTGGGTGTTGAAGCCCCCCACTTTTATAGTGTTTGTTTTAAAGTGGTGTGCATGGTTGGGCTACTGATTTATTTCCCTTATAAAGAAATCTGTGTTTTGGCCATTCGATGTTGTGCAGCTTTGACAAATATGGGTTAATTAAAGGTAAGTCGACATTTTAATTTTTTGACTTTATAATATAGACCCTGTTGAAAGGATGCAAGGAAAACTAAAGCTGAACAGTAACAATGAATTGCTTTCCTTAATCATAATTTCTGTTCAAGCGATCACTGGATGAAAAGGTTCTGAAAAAGAAAAAAGATAATGTACTTCAGAGCATAAAGAAAGTCAAGGTTTCTTGAAAAAGCTGAAGAGTAAAAAAATTTTAGAAAAGGAAAAAAAAGTAATGTGCATGTATAGGGAGCTCAAGATGAGGAAAACAGAGAGGGAGGACTAGAGGGTGTATACATGTGGGGGTGGGGGTTGAAGGAGCTGAAACAGTAGGCAGTGCCTAGGGTGCCATTTCACCTAAGTCCAGACCTGTACATCGAGATGTATCATTGCTGCAGCTAAATACCAGTAACTTTACATTTCCCTTTGTGAGATGAGCTAGTATAGTGTGGTACATAAGCCTGTTGCAATGCAAAAGCATAGCAGTAGCAGCTACAGGTCAGTCTGTGTTTACTACTCCTAAAAGTTTGCAGCATGAACTAAAAGGTTGTTTAGTAAGGGTGGCACTGACAGGCTGATACTTAAACTGGAAGTACCCAGGTCCCCCAACTTGTCATTTGCTGGGGTCCCCAAAAATGCTAACACTGGCCCTGCTCATTCCTGATGTATTTGTGTGTAATATAGCTCCTTGAACTGAACCCACATACGGGGCTTAAAATTACCTCCAATTTGCATAACAAGCATGTTTAGTGTAAAATGAGCATATGAAAAGTATAACAAGCATGAGAAAAGTATAGTGAGCATGAGAGAAGTATAACAAGCATGAGAAAAGTATAACGAGCAGGAGAAAAGAATAATGAGCATGAGAAAAGTATAATGAGTATGAGAAAAGTATAATGAGCATGAAAAAAGTATAAGGAGCATGAGAAAAGTATAACGAGCATGAGAAAAGTATAACGAGCAGGAGAAAAGTATAACGAGCATGAAAAAAGTATAAGGAGCAAGAGAAAAGTATAACGAGCATGAGAAAAGTATAACGAGCAGGAGAAAAGTATAATGAGCATGAGAAAAGTATAATGAGCATGAAAAATGTATAACGAGCATGAGAAAAGTATAATGAGCATGAGAAAAGCAAAATGAGCAGGAGAAAAGTATAATGAGCAGGAGAAAATTATAATGAGCAGGAGAAAAGTATAACGAGCATGAGAAAAGTATAACGAGCATGAGAAAAGTATAACGAGCAGGAGAAAAGTATAACGAGCATGAGAAAAGTATAATGAGCATGAAAAATGTATAACGAGCATGAGAAAAGTATAATGAGCATGAGAAAAGTAAAATGAGCATGAGAAAAGTATAATGAGTATGGGAAAAGTATAATGAGCATGAGAAAAGTATAATGAGCATGAGAAAAATATAACGAGCATGAAAAAAGTATAAGGAGCATGAGAAAAGTATAACGAGCAGGAGAAAAGTATAACGAGCAGGAGAAAAGTATAACAAGCATGAGAAAAGTATAACGAGCAGGAGAAAAGTATAACGAGCATGAGAAATGTATAATGAGCATGAAAAATGTATAACGAGCATGAGAAAAGTATAATGAGCATGAGAAAAGTATAATGAGCAGGAGAAAAGTATAATGAGCAGGAGAAAAGTATAACAAGCATGAGAAAAGTATAATGAGCATGAGAAAAGTATAACGAGCATGAGAAAAGTATAATGAGCAGGAGAAAAGTATAACAAGCATGAGAAAAGTATAATGAGCATGAGAAAAGTATAACGAGCATGAGAAAAGTATAATGAGCAGGAGAAAAGTAAAATGAGCAGGAGAAAAGTATAATGAGCAGGAGAAAATTATAATGAGCAGGAGAAATGTATAACGAGCAGGAGAAAAGTATAACGAGCAGGAGAAAAGTATAATGAGCATGAATAGAAATGAAATGGGCATAATGAGCACAATAAAAGGGCAACATAAGCTTAAAAGCAAGGCAACTGCATGTTTTTAGTAAAAGACCATGTTTGGGCACAAACTACTATTTTGCATTTACCGAAGCCATTCAAAGCATAACTAGAATTGTTGTAATTATCTCAAGAGTGTGCAAAGTGTTTGCAGAATATGTGCTTTATTACGGTGCAATTATTTCAAACAGTTTGCTGTGTGCAAAGTACACTTATTTTGCAAAGTGCAGTCAATATACAGCCATTTCAAAAAGTTTCTTGTGCTGTGTACATTTATTTTCAGAGTGCTGCCACTTCAAAGTGTTTCTTACACTGTACAGAGTTATTTTACAAAGTACAGCTATTTTGAAGAGTTTCTTGCACTGTATACAGTTCATTTGCAAAGTGCATTCATTTCGAAGTGTTTCTTTCTCTGAGCTTGTTCTGCTGTGTGCAGTTTATTTACAAAGTACAGTCATTTCAAAGTATTTCTTACACCGATAAAGAGTGATTTGATAAAGTGCAGTGATTTTAAAGTATTCTCATGCTACGGAGGCTTATTTGGCAAAGAGCAATTAGTTTTGTCTGTTGTGCTATTGGGCATAAAGTTCTGGCATATATTTATATGTGCATGTGCTCATACATGATTTTAAGCACCTTTACTACTGTGAGTTGATATGGCAGAGACATTTTGCAGACCCAATCCACTTATGTTTGATCATACTATAGCAGAGAATTGGAGAGAATTTGAGTATGAATACAATATTTTCATACAAGCAGCTTTTTCTGACAAAGATGCACATACAAGGGCATTCATTTTGCTTAACTTAACTTAACTGGGACAGAAGCCATTTAAAGACAGCATTCATTTGCGCATACACCAGAAATATATGCAGGAGAGGGGGAAAATTGTCATATTGTTGTACCGGCTGAATCTAGAGAAGACCCTGAGTGCTTGAAACTTACATTTGCAGAAATGTGCAAACCCCCAGACAGATGTTACATTAGAGAAGCATCTATTTTATACAACAGACCAAAACCCAGGTGAAATATTTGCAGCTTATATCACTGACTTAAGAAATAAGGCTAATGTCTGCAGATTTGGTGATTTGAAAGATAAGTTAATAAAGGACAGGCTTGTGTGTGGTGTTAATAATGCTGCAGTGAGAACAATTTTGCTTTGTGACAGTGATTTAAAGTTATGCAAAGCCAGAGAAATTTGTCAAATCCATGAGCTCACAGAAAGGCACACAAGTATGATTGCAAGTGATAAGAGAATGGTTTTAGAACACTCTAGAACAAGCATAAACAGCATGCAGCACATGGCTAGCAGAAACAGGCCTAAGCACATGACAGCTGCAACCCCTGCGGGTCTTCCTGGGATGAGCCATAGCTTTCTAGCAAGTTCCAAGACTAGCTCACTAAAAATGACATGCTCAGTGCAGTATAAGAATGAGCCAGCAAAACCCAAGTCAAGTATTATTGGTAACTGTCATAACTGTGGAGCCAATCATGGGTCTAAAAGAGAGAAGTGCGTACCATTTGGTCAGCAATGCCACAAGTGTAAAAAATGGAACCACTTTCAAAAGTTTTATAAATCAAGTAAGTGTCATTCAGTTATTAAGAAAGGTCACTCAAAAAAGCAAGCTAATCATATAGAAATCTGCAGCCCTCTTTCTATGTAGATGGTGTATCAGTGGTCGGCAATAAGGTTAATGCATTAGATTTGTTGGCAAAGAATGAAGTATTTTGTACTGTCCTGATCAATGGTAAGCTCATGAAGCTCAAAGTGCACACGGGTTCAAAGTGTAATGTGATGTCAGCAGAAACATTTGGTAGAGTGAGAGCTGGTGAGCAACTTTGGTTAGTTATGCGAAGCTTGTTGCTTATGGAGGTGAAGAGATTCAAGCTGAAGGTTCAGTAGTATTTTCATGCTATTTGGCTGTGAACAGTTATAGCTTGCAATTTTATGTAGTTAAAAGACCTGTGCAGTCATTATTAGGTCTCAGAGACAGTTTAAGAATGAAACTGCTTTCTTTTACCAAGGAAATACATCATGTAAGCATATGTCCCAGTTTCAATTTTACTGATGTTATTTTCTCAGAGTATGCTGATGTTTTCAACAAGCTAGGCAAACTTCCAGTTGTGTACTCCATGACAGTAGACCTAGAGGTCAGTTCAGTGGTCAGACCAGCAAGGAAAGCTACAATAGCTATGCAAGACAAAGTCAAGGTCCAGTTAGACAAAATGGTGTAGTGAGGTGTGATTTGTCCATCCACAGAACCAGCTGAGTGCGTGCCTTCCATGGTAGCTACTCATAAGAAAATTTCAGATGAAATCAGAATATGCATTGACCTAAGACACTTGAACAAGACATTAAAGAGACCTCATCATCATATGCATACAATCAAAAAGATTGCCACCCTCATGCCAAATGCCACTGTTTTTTTTCTGTCTTAGATGCAAAGAGTTCATTTTGGCAAATACTGCTTGATCGCAAATCTTCTCTACTGACTACATTCAGTACCCCATTTGATAGATACAAATTCCTCAGGATGCCTTTTGGAATAAATTCTGCCAGTGAAGTCTTTCACCATGCAATGGAGTAAATTTTTTCAGGCTGTCTGTGTGCTATAACAGATTATTTACTAGTTGGAGGCAATGGTAAAGCAGAGCATGACAGAAACCTCGGGAAAGTTTGGGACAGAGCATGTGAAGTGAATTTGAAGCATAATCCCCTGAAATGTAAATTCAAATTACAAGAAGTTACATTTGTAGGTCATTTATTTGCCAGTACAGGCTTACGAGCAGACCCTCCCAAGCAAGCAGCCACTCTTGAGATGCCCGATCCAGACAATATCCAAGCTCTACAGCATTTTCTTCATATGGTTAACTATTTGGGCAAATTTAGCTCTGACTTTAGTGAGTTATCAGCATGTTTAAGAGAGCTGACATGCAAAAATGTTGCCTGGTCATGGTTGGAACAACATCAGAGAGCATTTGATAACCTCAAACAGCAAATTGCCAACCCTTCTACATTGAGATACTATGCTGTCTACAAATCAGTAGTTCTTAGCTGTGATGCTTCAAAGTTCAGACTTGATGCAGTTATTCTTCAAGAGGGAAGACCTGTTGTCTTTGCATCTAAAACTCTTACCCAAACTGAGCTGCAGTATGCTCAAATTGAGAAGGAACCTTTGAGAAGGAACCTTTGGCAATTGTGTTCTCATATTTGAAGTTCCTTGATTATATTTATGGTCAAGCTATTCAAATTGAAACTGATCATCACCCTCTAGTCAGTATTTTAAAGAAGCCTATGCATTCAGCTTTAGCAAGACTACAAAGAATGATGCTCAGATTACAAAAGTATAATTTCAAAATGGTCTATACAAAAGGCAAACTTCTTTATCTGGCTAATACCTTAGCCGGATCATCCAGAAATACCACAGAACAGCTTGATGCAGCGAATTTTGACTTTGATATCATGGAAGTGCATAATTTTTCTACCAAGATACTTGATTAGCTGAGAGAACATACAAGACTGATCCAATTTTGCAAAAGCTCAACTACTTCATCAATTTTGGATGGCATTCAAAGCAATAATGTGTACCGCCAGAAGTGCAACCTTACTTTCCATAGAGAGATGAGATGCTGATGAAAGATGGTATCATTTTCCAAAGTCCAAAAGTTATTGCTCCTACTTCCTTACAACATGAATACGTTCAGAATTTGCATTGTGGCCACCCAGGTTCCAATTCTACCAAAAGAAGGGTGAGAGGACTAGTATTTTGGCATTATCTGTCGAAAGGCATTGATAAAGTGCTTTCTTCTTGTTCAGTATGTAATAATACTAAGCTACATTTACAAAACAAGCCATTTCACCTAAGCCAGATTCTTGAACTACCTTGGTCAACAGTAGCCACTGATATATTTGTGTGGAACAATCAGCATTACTTAGTGTTGGCAGACTCTTATTCGAAATGGTTTGAAATCAGTTTGCTACCTAACCTAACGTCCAGTGCTGTTATTATTAAGATGAAATGTCATTTCTCAATCCATGGTAATCCACACAAAGTTATTGAGATTTGCAAGAGTGGGACTTGATCCATGTTACTAGCAGTCCTGAATACCCACAGTCAAACAGCCTTGCTGAATGTGCAGCACAGAGTACAAAGCAATTACTAGAGAGGTCAAAGTGTGACAATATTGATATCTTCTTGAATTTACTTAATCTAAGAAATATAGTCCGTTCCAACCTACTTGGCTCGCCTGCTCAGAGACTTCTATCTTGGCAAACCAGAACAATTTTCCCTATTAGTTCTAGTATGTTGGTACCTAATCCTAAAAACAACAGAGCAATCAAAGTCCAACATTTTAAAAAGCATTCTTCTCAGAATCCCATGATAAAATGAGCAGATTTCTTCATTCGTTAAGAGAAGGAGAGACAGTGAGGATGCAAACATCAAAAGGCTTTGATCACATTGGTCAAGTGAGAGGTATATGTGCTGTGCCAAGATCCTACTTAGTGGAATCTGAGGGTACAGAATACTGGAGAAACCATAGGCATGTTCTTCCTGTATCGGAAATTATATTGCAGCATTGTACCTGTGATACAGACTCTAGATCTCAGAGCAACCCTGACAGTGTTCATACCGAAGAACATGTCTCAGTATCCATTTCTGTTCCTAATGATGTCCCAGATGTCCCCAAAGTTGAACATTCCTTGAAGACAGTCCCCATTGCTAGATCCAATTCTGACTTTTATGTTACATGATCAGGTCATATTTCTAGACCTAGTGTAAAATACACAGCAACCCAGACCTGATTATTTTATATGTGTCTGATTTTGTATGATTGCATATCAAAGAATTAGTTCTGTATAACTGTATATCAAAAGATCATTTCTGTATAACTGCATGTCATTGAATACTGTCATTTGATGTATGAACTATTTCTCAAAGAAGGAGGATGTAGAACAGAGCACGTGTATGTACCTTCAAAAAGCATTTCCAGATGTAGCACGTGCATATAAATAGAGATCACGTGCAGGCAGCAATGTCATTCTGAGACAATAGGCAGAGTGTCAGCATGTAAGAGTGTGGTAGTCAGTCTATTTATAAGTTTATTTAAGTTTAAGTTACAAAGCCTCATTCCTGATGTGTTTGTGTGTAATAAAGCTGCTTGAACTGAGCCCACAACCATTCATCAGTTTTAGCCTGACTGGATGAGCGACACTATGGAACTCAACCTTGCCCGTGACATTAACAGAACATGCCGGAGAAGCAGGTATGTCTCTCAGAGATTGTAGTTGCTGTGGAATAAACTTCCAGTTCATGTGAAGCAGAGATCCTCAATGACCCTATTCAAGAGCAACCTGGACAAATGGATGGGTGGCTGCAAATTCACCCTGGGAGTAGCATCCGTGTCCCTCATGGACAAAAGCAGTCAGTGCTGATCTGTAAAGTGCCTCCATCTAACCAAGGACAATTGGGGCAACCCAGGCTTAACATGGCTAGGCTTAATAAGGGTCTACGTCCACTAGCCTAGTAACCTCCTATGAACCTATAAATGTCTTACTGATATATCTTGTATCCAAGTTTTATTATTAACTTTAACAACTAAATCATCAGGTTATTGTTAAAGAATTTCCAGTAAAAAGCCAAAATAAATATAGGCAAATTACTGAAATAATATCTACAATGGGTAGGGTGGAAGAAACAACTGAACATGCATTAACAGAGAGTGAGAGAAAGCATGAGAAATTAAATATGTGTATTATTACACCTTCATTTATTTCTCATTTAGCTACTTCCTCCTGTTTGTTTTAATACATAATGCTAGCCTCATTATTAACACAAATAAAATGTTACTTATTTGCTAGCCTCATTTTATTTTTATTTAATCTTCCCTTTCTCGTCCGTCCACTACTAGCTTGTTCAAAATACTCACATGAATTGATTTCAATGTTTATCTCTTCTTTTTCCTGCTTCATGCACCACTAAAATTATTGTCATACTATTATATCAATACTATGAAAAAACTTTGCTACATAATAGGCTGCCATAATACATTCTTCCTGTTCATTATTAATCTTATTATTATGTCTACTACTTCTAAATTCTCAATAACAAATGTTTGTCTGTCTACTTTCAGGTCATACATTCCTTCTTTCAATACATCACTTATGATTTTATCAATTTTTCTTATGATTTTGTCAATTGTTATGCAAATGTCTGATAAAAGTGAGTAATATGTCTTCCTTAAAAGTATTGGCCACCGGTGTCTTTCTTTCTTTCTTTTTATACAGGACTTTAATCATCTTTTTAAGTTCCTCATTTTTTTTAATTTTTACTTCTAATTCAATATAGATTCTTCATATATTTTAGCCCTCCCAAAAAATTCATTACCCTCCTTCTTCATATATAGCTCTTCAACATACTCTATTATTGTGTTCATTATAGTAGTTTATCTGCATAATATCACTCCATCCCTATTTTTTTTAAAAAACATTCTTTCTTTTTTTGTACTCTTTGTGAAACAATGTAGTAATCTTCCCGTTCCTTCTAAAAAAATAATTGCCTATATATCAAATTATTAATGCTTATTTTTTTTCTCAAAAACTTCATTTACATGTAAAGTTCTCATTCTGCCTTACACAATACTTCCTTAGATTATTTAAAATACCTCTCGTATTCCTCATTTTCCCTTTTTCTAACCTTCATATCCACAACTGTATTTTTTTTTTCATATTATTTCACGAACTTAATCTATGATCTATAGAATCATCTCTTTCAGTCATCATGATGTTTGTTTGTCTTTTCGGCTTTTCCCGGTTAGGGGTCACCACAGCAGAACTCCGGTCCACTAATGATTGCAGTAGATTTTTATGGTGCTGAGTTGCCAGCCCGACGTCCAACCTTCGTCGAAGGCACACCCATTCACGCATGTCTTTCGAAGGCCACTCAACTGTGGGGAGGACATGCAGACTCCACACAGAAGGCACTCCAGCCGAGAATCGAACAGTAGAACCTCTTGCTGTGCAGCAAAAATGCTACCGCTGCACCATCACTGCTTCTTTCAGTCATGATAGCAGAACATTTTTTTTTTTTCTTAAAAAGTTTTTAGGTTTGAAATGCTTCATGTCAGCTGCTTCAGACATGTATCTTCTTTTATAACATCCTGGGATTCATTTACTTTAGCTCATATAGCTTGTTTCTACCATTTCAAGAAACTTTCAAGTAACAGTATATAATCAATTTTTGTTTTTACATTTCCTCAATGTTTAAATACTCTAATTTTCAAAATGTTATTCATACCATTTCATCATGTCTCTGCATGTCTTTCAGGAATGTAGTAACGATCATGTATACTTCACACTAAATCTACATGATTTGTGCAGGTTAATGCATTTAGCAGCATTTCTCATTGAATATGACAGCTGCTAAGCAAGCCTACACATTTCGCCACCCGATTCGTGGCTGCCACAAATGTTAGTGGCCACGAAGAGGTGCACATCAGCTCATGCACACAGTATAAATAAAAGATGTTGCCTGCAGGATAACCCAATGAATGAGCACATGTGGACAGCATGATAGAAGGCCAGGTCTGGCCAGGATAACTTTAATGAACAAATTAAGATGAAGGTAAAGGTAAACATGTAAACTGTACTCAGATATATGGATTTTTGCACAAGCAAGAAGCAGGAGAAGCTAAACTGTACTCAGATAGTTAATGTGATTACTGCACAAAGAGAATCGTGACATAATTTATTAATGCTAATGTAATAAAATAATGCCGTTCACTTTTATTGACCCATGTACATAAATAAAAATGGGAAAGCTAACAAATGATATAAGAGAGACACAAATCTACAGTGTAACAAAGAGGAGTAAATGTAATAAATGTATTAAATATTTACAAAATTCTTAGCTGACATAGGAATAAGCAATGACAGTAGACACATTAGTGGATATTTGCTTATACTGCAGTTATTGCATGTCAGATGTGCATGTGGAAACGTACCTGCTGTAACCAACAGTGTGCTGTATTCTTCAGTTCATCATGTGTAAACAAAAATAAATGAAGTCTTCAGCTGTTGTCTCATGTACTTTAGAAAGGGACATTTCTTTGCCGTTTGTTGTCATTTGTAATCATAGAAAGGTTATTGTGCACGTAAACCTGTATTAGCCAATCAGGCATTGTATATTAATGTAAACAATAAACATTAATATAATTGCAGTCATAATACCTAAATGTACAATTGCCATTATAAATGTTTTGTAGCATGCTCAGTAACATTTGTGTTACTCACACGATCGTATCGAGAATGCCTAGCTACACATTATGTGTCAGATGTATGGAAGTACACTGCCATTGGAATGTATAGTGTAGAAGAGACCAAAAGTAGTAAATTATATTCACATGACTGATGTTAGAACACAATTACAGTTTAAAGAATTATATGGTTGGAATTGCATAATCGGTATGTAGGAAACAATTCTGGGTACTTACATATTATCGCAACCAGATTTTCACGGCAATGCAGGTTGCTTCCCATTGAGTAAAGTGGTGCCGATAATCTATTAAAAGGCATAGAAACAGTCTTTTCTTTACATTTTTTGTTTGTTTAGGCAGTTTTATGAGTTCAACATCTGAGAAAGTAATACTGCAATATAGGTTTGCCCTTTACCGCTGCATGTCAATCAGCCTTTCTCATGAGAATACCACTATTGCAAAATAAAACCATTCAAAGCAGTACTATCTCACATAGAATACCACCCTATAATCACCTATAAATATCAGCCGGTATCATCCATTCTGAAAACCTTTAAGTGTTACTGCAATTCTGGCTTAAAATTTTCCTTTCATATATCTTCCTTAACTTTTGAAAAAGTTTTCAACTTACTTTACAAATAACACCAGGAAATAAGTCCAATAATAAAACAAATAAAGCACCCGGAGTACTTCTTAAGTAAGGTTGTCACACAAATTTGTTCCAACAGTTACAAGAAAACTTGTATGAGTGCTTTTGTTCCTTTAATTCATTACATCCAAAATGGAACTTCATCAGATACAACATAAAACATCATATCCCCTCATTTAAATACTTTTACAACACTTGTCATGTGGTCTACCACCATTTTTTTTAAAGCACATGAATAAAATCATTAATATATCACTTAATAAAAACATTTATACACATAATTATAACAAAAAGACCTTCCACTTGGAACTTCAAACCTGCATTACAGGTACTAAAATGTGCAAATCCCGCTACTATACCTATTAATCTATTTAATTGTTATCAAAAGGGTTTACATTTGTCCCAAAAGGTCAGAACTATGGCGCGGATACTATTTTAGACATTAAGTTGTTTTTGAGATTAATTAACTTAAAAATTTTGTTAGAAAAGTGTGAAAAAAGTGAAGAAGAAGATAACAACAAAAATGTTAATGGATCACTGTATAAGAAGAGTAAATATAACCCCCCTTTGTTACCACCGGTGGCTATTTTTGAAAAGCTTGTGGAAATGGAAATTAGGAATTTGTATAGTAAGCAAAGAAAACAAAGGTGTGACAACCTTACTAAAGAAGAGGACCGTGTGTTGAGGGAACTAATGAAAAATTGCAATATTAGGGTGACGAAACTCGAAAAAGGGGGTGGAGTCATTATAATGGACCAATATGACTATACTAGTAGAATGTTGAAGCATTTAAATAATAGTGAATTCTTCATTCCAGCTTCTATAAACAAAATTAATATTTGTAATAGAAGGTTGGATTTTATATTGGAAGACCTTTTCCTGGAATATAGTTTTACAGATGAGGAAATAAAATTTTTGAAAGTGGAGCACCCTAAGGTTGCTTCTTTTTTTGGGATAGCAAAAATCCACAAATCTGTTTATTGATCCACCAATGAGGCCTATAGTCGCAGGGAGAGGAAGTAAAACGGAGCCTCTTGCCAAAATGGTGGATTTTCATTTGAAAATAATTTTTGAGGGGAAAGACCATGTACTGAATGACTCATGGCACTTATTGAGGAGTCTAGCAGAGGTGGATTTTGAGGAAGGAGTGACTTTTTTAAGTACTGACATAAAGGACTTTATCCCCCATGAAGAAGGCTTGGAAATGTTCCAAAAAGCTCTTAGGAAGGGTACTAGATTTTCTAGTGACTCAAGTTTTGTGCTGTCAACCCTATGGAACTGGTGTTTGGTAATAATTTTTTCTGGTTTCAGGTTGAGTATTTTAAACAGACTTGGGGAGTAGCAATGGGAGCAATAGTAGCCCCAGTTTTTGCTAATGTAGTTTTATGGTATTGGGAGACAGAATTTGTCTTGGAATCAAGATTTAAAGATAAAATCTATAGGTACTATAGATTTTTGGATGACATCTTGATATTGTCAACAGGGGGAGAGGATGAGGTAGATTAATTTCTTGAATATATCAACAGTACTACGAATTTTTTAACTTTTACAAGTACTAAAGATAAGGAAATGGTCACTTATTTGAATGTGCATTTATATAAGGATTTGAGTAGTAAGAGTTATGAATCATCAATTTACAGGAAACCTACTTACTCAAATAGTTTCTTACATTTTAATAGTGAACATCCTTTTTGGCAAAAGAGAAACCTTATTAAAGGGCAAATGATTAGGGTATCCAGATTAACTAGCGAACATAATAAATTTGTGGAGGAAATCAACATTTTGAAAGAGATGTTATTGGCTAGGGGATACCATAAGGTATTAATTGAAGGACAGGAAAGATATGTGATGGAAAAAAGGATCGATATATACCCTCCCTTGCTTAAAAACCCAAATGTAACATTAGGTGGATCAGATGCATCTGTGGGTTCATTCAGTTGCACCTTAACATTTGACGAACACTCCTCAGAAATTAGAATACTAGAGAAGAACTGGAATGGAGTGTTTGGGGCTTTTGTTCTAATTGAAATGTTAGGCCCTAGCCCTAGGATAGTGTTTAGAAGGGGTAATAATATGAAGACCCTTTTTTAAAGGAATCAAAAAAAGGGAAGCAGGATTACAATGGGGAAAATGAGTGCTTGTGGATATTGTAGGGAATGTAGATTTATGTTTGAAACAACAGACTTGATTATTGAAGGATATGATAGGGTTATCAGTATTATTGGTAACTACAATTGTAAGATGAAGGGAGTTGTTTATGTAGCCCTGTGTCAATCTTGCAGGGCTTATTACATTGGTAAAACTGAAAATGAGTTGAGGAAGAGAGTTTACCAACACAATCATGCCATTAAAAAACAGGACAACACAAATGCATTGTATAAACACAGTGTTGTATGTAAGGAATTTAAGAAATTTAGGTTTTTTGTGTTGGAGAAGGTCAGAAAATAAGAAAAAAGAGGCAATTGGTCTAATTTTTTGGAATATAGGGAGACCTTTTGGCAAGTGTTATTGAATGCAACCATGAAACCAGGTTTAAACGATAGAATATCTATTAATAGTGTGCTCAACATGAGAGTAGAAAAAATATAAATATGATGAGTTTAATTTATAAATAAGTATGGTAAGGGGTAGGCCTCTTGTTAGCATACGAAGTTCAACAATAGTATTTTAATTATATAGGAGTAGTATAGAGTATTAGTTAATAATGAAGTTTTAACAAACTAAATTGACAAATAAATAGATTGATAGGTATAGTAGCGGGATTTGCACATTTTAGTACATGTAATGCAGGTTTGAAGTTCTAAGTGGAAGGTCTTTTTGTTATAATTATGTGTATAAATGTTTTTATTAAGTGACATATTAATGATTTTATTCATGTGATTTTAAAAAAAAAATGGTGGTAGACCACATGACAAGTGTTGTAAAAGTATTTAAATGAGAGGATATGATGTTTTATGTTGTATCTGATGAAGTTCCGTTTTGGATGTAATGAACTAAAGGAACGAAAGTGCTCATACAGGCTTTCTTGTAACTGTTGCAACAAATTTGTGTGACTACCTTACTTAAGAAGTACTCCTGGTGCTTTATTTGTTTTAATAAATACTTTACCTGAAACAGTTTGCATGTCTCATTGTATTTCTATTAATTATTTCATCCATACAGTGAAAATACTGTAGAGGTACAGCTACAAAATAATCCATTCCACATGAGAAACAGCAACTCAGCGAATTGAAGAAATTATTCAGAGCCAGTTGAACTGTCCGTGTGAACAGTACACAAACAAAGGAAGAAAATGTTCTTGCTGTCAATATGTTAAATAACATATTACGCTAATTCCCACACTCCTTTCAACCCATCATATGTATTCACGCAACCGTGTTCACTGTATTCATCGCCTAACGTCCTTAAAGTATGCTCCACACAAACCTGATTTTTATCCCTTATTAGTTTTTCAAACTCATCACTAACATTACAAAGGACTTTTTAACAGTTAAGCAAACACGAGTAGGCTTAAAAGATGTTGTTTGACAAAAACAAGAGCAATTATCACGTCGCAAATCTGGTTGCGATAATACGTAAGTACCCAATTCTGATGATTGTTATGGCAGTGTACACACCTTTGATAAAATGGAAATATTGAAAAGACTCACAGACACCTGTGCAATCATTCCAGTAATAGTACTAAGTGATGAAAATAAGCATTGTTTTAAGCAAGATGCATGCTGTAAATGGTAAAATGTTATCATTGTTCATGCATGCTGTGTACTGTATATATGTAGCAAAATACAGAAGGACATGATATGTATACAGAGGTGCCACATGACCAAGATCTAAACAGAATAATAATCTGATCTGCTGACCTATAAGTGTTCCTGTTCCCCGTTTAACTGCTAAAGCCTTCTAGCTATTATTGAATTATACTCAGTCAAGCTGATTTACTGTTGTATGTGGCTATAACAGTTTGCACAGATCAGTCCAAACTCCTGCAACTGAGCTGCAGTGGATAGTTAGTCTTTAGTTGATGAACATGTATACTAGTTATACTAGTCTGAACCACTGAGTCTGCTAAAGATCCTGTCTGTACAGCAGCTTTAACCATTGTGTGTATAGATTCAAGCTAGTGAAATGTACAGTATAAACTTCATTTTTCTTCTTATGGTTGCTGTAAATTCTAATTGTTCTTAGTCGCTTGGAAGTATATGTGTCAATAAATACTACATAGGTGACTTTTATGCAGCTGTTCATTTCCTGTATACTTGCATGTTTTTGTTTTTGTTTTACTGATTTTTTGCTTCCAAGTGTGAAATTATCTGCTTTATGATGCTACAAATTGCATTGTAGTTTATATTGAGTTATACTGTAAATGTAAAGTTATATTGTAAAAAAAAAATTCTAAGCTTGTTTCCCATCTTTCCTGTAACTAATCTAGTCCAGATATAGATTTGCGGCATCCAGGGCTGCTTGTAAGATTCTGAGCCCCACAAGTCTGTCTGTGTTGGAGGGAAGCCTTCAAGCTTATCAGTGGGAATGGTAAGCACTAAGTAGCCTATCTACCACAAAAGTGGCTTCTAGCCCAGAAATTGTAGTTTAGTGGCTGTTAGGGCAGTTTTTCCATCTCTTTCAACCTTCTGGTTTAAAAGCCCAAGTTTGCACTTGTTTCCCACCTTTCCTGTAACTAGTCTAGTCCAGATACAGATTTGCTGTATCCAGGACTGCTTATAAGCTTCTGAGCCCCCTAAGCCTTTCTGCGTTGGAGGGTAGCCTTCTAGCTTATCAGTGGGAGTGATAAGCACTAGGTAGCCTATCTACCACAAAATCCAGGTACAGATTCTTAGTTTTAGCACTTGAATTTGCTTATTCGTGCTCAGCACTTGTAAAGAACTTGTTGTTAGCACTAAATTAGCTACAAATAATTACAACACTCAACCTTCCTCTTTACCTAGAGGAAAACAGTTTTTGTACTTACTTTCCTCACTTGATTAGAGAAAAATAGCTCTTATACTCACTTTCCTCACTTGTCTAGAGGGAAGTAGTTTTTTATTCAGGCCTGTCCAAGGGTCAGCTCCCAGTGTTCTTTCCCATATATCTGATGAATCTGGGCATCTTGGAGCAATGTAGCAAGTGCCTCATGTACACAGATAACTCTTTCCTCCTACCACCCAACGCTACAACCTGTGAGAGATGCACTTATCTAGCCAAACTGAAGGTAAAGCTCTCTTCAACCAAGACTGAACTTGACGGTCAAGAGGAGAAGGTAAACACTTGCACCACACCACACTCATCACATACAGATTTGATGTAACCAGGAATGTTTGTAAGCTTCTGAGCCCCCAAAGCCTTTCTGTGCTGGAGAGAAGCCTTCTAGCTTATCAGTGGGAGTGGTAAGCACTAGGTAGCCTATCTACCACAAGAGTGGTTTCTGACACAAAAACTGTAGTTTATTGGCCGTTTGGGCAGTTTTTCCATCTCTTTCAACTTTCTGATTTAAAAGCCTATGTTTGCACTTGTTTCCCACCTTTACTGTAACTAGTCTAGTCCAGATACAGATTTGCTGTATCCAGGACTGTTTGTAAGCTTCTGAGCCCCACAAGCCTTTCTTTGTTGGAGAGAAGCCTTCTAGCTTATCAGTGGGAGTGGTAAGCACTAGGTAGCCGATCTACCACAAGAATGGTTTCTGGCCCAGCAATTGTAGTTTATTGGCTACTTGTCAGTTTTACCATCTCTTTCAACTTGATGATTTAAAAGCCTGCATTTGCACTTGTTTTCCATCTTTCCTGTAACTAGTCTAGTCCAGATACAGATTTGCTATATCCAGGACTGTTTGTAAGCTTCTGAGCCCCACAAGACTTTCTGTGTTGAAGGGAAGCCTTCTAGCTTATCAGTGGGAATGGTAAGCATTAGGTAGCCTATCTACCAAAAAAGGAGTGGTTCCTGGCCCAGAAATTGTAGCTATTGGCCGTTTGGGCAGTTTTTTCCATCTCTTTCAACTTTCTGGTTTGAAAGCCACACTTGTGCCTGCTTCCCGCCTTTCCTATAACTAGCTTAGTCCGGTTACAGAGTTGCTGTATCCAGGATTGTTAGTAATCTTCTGAGCCCCCCAAGCCTTTCTGTGTTGGATTAAAGCCTTCTAACTTATCAGTGAAAGTGGTAAGCACTAGGTAGCCTATCCTCCATGGGAACAGTGAGTTTTTACCAAGAAATTGTAGTTTATTTAGCAGTTTGGGCAGTTTTCCATCTCTTTCAACTTGCTGGCTTAAAAGCCTACGTTTCTACTTGTTCCCCACCTTTCCTGTAAAGAGTATAGTCCAGATACAGATTTGCTGTATCCAGGACTGTTTGTAAGCTTCTGAGCCCTCCAAACCTTTCTGTATTGGATGGAAGCCTTCTAGCTTATCAGTGGGAGTGGTAAGCACTAGGTAGCCTATCTACCAAAAGAGTGGTTTCTGGCCCAGAAATTGTAGTTTATTGGCAGTTTGGCAGTTTTTTCCATCTCTTTCAACTTACTGGTTTAAAAACCCATGTTTGCCCTTATTTCCCATCTTTCCTGTAACTTGTCTAGTCCAGATACTGATTTGCTGTATCCAGGACTGTTTGTAAGCTTCTGAGCCCCTCAAGCCTTTCTGTGTTGCAGGGAAGCCTTCTAACTTATCAGTGAGAGTAGTAAGCATTAGGTAGCGTATCTACCACAAGAGTGGTTTCTGGACCAGAAATTGTAGTTTATTGGCCGTTTGGGCAGTTTTTCAATCTCTTTCAACCTTCTTGTTTAAAAGCCCACATTGGTGCTTGTTTCTGACCTTTCCTGAAACTAGTCTAGTCCAGATGCAGTTTTGCTGTATCTAGGACTGCTTGTAAGCTTCTGAGTCCCCAAGCCTTTCTGTGTAGGAGTGGAGCCTTTTAGCTTATCAGTGGGAGTGGTAAGCACTAGGTAGCCTATCTATCACAAGATCCCGGTACAGATTCTTAGTTTTAGCACTTGAATTTGCGTATTCCTGCTCAGCACTTGTTCAGAACTTGTTAGCACTAAATAAGCTACAAATTACTGCAGCGCTCAACCTTCCTCTTTACCTAGGGGAAAACAGTTTTTGTCCTTACCTTCCTCACTTGCTTAGCGAAAAGCAGCTCTTATACTCACTTTCCTTACTTGTCTAGAGGAAAGTAGTTTTTTATTCAGGCATGTCCAAGGGTCAGCTCCCAGTGTTCTCTCTTGTCTATCTGATGAATCTGGGCATCTTGGAGCAATGTAGCAACTGCCTCATGTACTGTGGTGGTGGTGCTGCGGTAGCATTGTTGCCTCACAGTAAGACGTTATCCTGTTAGATTCTCAGCTACAGCATCTTCTGTGTGGAGACATGCATGAATGGGCGTACCTTCGTTGAAGGTTGTGCATCAGGGCCGGCAACTCGGCATGTAAAAATCTACTGCCAATCATTAGCAGACCGGAGTTCTGCTGTGGCGACCCCTAACCAGGAAAAGCCAAATGACACAACAACAACAACACAGACAACCCTCTCCTCCTACCACCCAACACTACAACCTATGAGAGATGCACTTATCTAGCCAAACTGGAGATAAAGCTCTCTCCAACCAAGACTGGACTTGACAGTCAAAAGGAGAAGGTAAACACTTGTACCGCACCACACTCATTACAGAGTCCCACTAAACCTACTCCACCAAAATCCACACACAGAAACACAAAAACATTCACGGAGGCTCTCAATAATAATCTACTTAAGCAAAAGAGACCTCCAAAGCAGAAAGGTAAGCAACCTCCACCCCCCAACACAACCCAAGTGACACATAGCCCACCGACTCAGTGTGCCAATAAACCACAGCCCATAAGGCAAAATAATATACCCAACACACTAGTCATAGGTGAGTCTATAGTCAGGCACACTGATGTCCCTCTCACAAGGCTAAACAAGGAGAAGGTTACTGTTAGCTGCCTGTCAGGTTCCAGGATCCACTAGATAACCCACGCACTCAGGTCACTCCACAAGTACAAATAGGACTCTGTCATTGTCCATGTTGGTGTGAATGCCCTGAGACGTACCTACCTGGACTACATGAAAAGAAACATGGAAGAGTTCTCCAATCTTGTGGGCCAGGCAAGTATGACCCTAGCCCTTAGTAGCATCCTGCCATTGCCCAGAATGATACCGCAGCAGAAGGACAAAATGATTGACTTCAACAATTGGCTAAGCTTCTGGTGTCATTCTAAGGGGATTCAGTATATGTCTGCCTGGGACGACATGGTTGACAGATTACGATGCTTTGCCAGAGATGGCCTGCACCTGCTGCCTCTGGGATTCCGGATACTGGTTAAGGGTCTTGTTGCACCTATAGTGCCTTTTTTAGGCAAGGTTCAAATGACAAATTCACCATCATAACAGGAACAGACAAGCAAAAACTGAGGGTAATGCTACTCAATGCTAGTAGTCCAAATCTCAAAATGTGCTCACTCAAGGCACTCCTTAAAATGGAGAACATCGATATCTGTGCAGTGACTGAGACCTGGTTCAAGGCTCTAGAGAGCACCCCTGCATTACCAGGCTATAACTCATACCACACCTTTCGGCCATCTAACCTGGACCAGAACACCAAAGGTGGAGGTGTGTCCATATTCATTAAGGATATCCACACCTCCAGGCTAGTTGCACAGCATAATGCATCCGAGGTTATCCAAGTGCAACTAACTCTGGCCAAAACTGCAATCCAAATTGTAGCTTGCTTCAGATCCCCTATCATACTCCAGGATTCCAACTCCTCTTTTCTTGATATACTGGAAAATATTAGTGTTCACCCAAAACCCTAATAATGGGCGATTTCAACTACCCCACCATTAACTGGGAAAACTACTCATACCACCTCCTTCACTCAATGCTTTCTGGAATTTATAAATTCCAATGCCCTGGATCAACTTATCTACACCCCCACCAGGGTCAGCAATATCCTAGACCTAGTCATTACCAACATGAGTTACTGGTGTTCCACACCTGAAGTCAACTCCTCATTGGTCAGATCTGACCATAAGCTAATCACCCTAGATATCCGCATCCCACCATCATTAAGGAAACCACGGTAAAAAATGTCTCCAAAGCCAACTTCATGCTTCTTAAGACAGAAGTGGTGAACTTCATGACACCCATGCAGATGGACAATGCAGTTACGACTGCTGAATCCTACACAAATGCACTCTATAAGCACTTAAATGAGTGCATGGATTATGCTATTCTAAACAGAACCAAGATGCTATCATCCAAAAAAGGAAGCCAAGCTGGTGGTCCCCTGCCATAAACAAACTCTACAACAGAAGGAAAAAACTGTTGCAAAAGAGAGTAAAATCCCATGAGTGGAGGAGCTTCATGGTTGACCTCAGTAACAAGCTGAGATCCCTTATAAGATCCTCCAAAGTTTGCTATGAAAACAAAATCAACACTGATTCTAAGTGAAACCACAAAGCATTCTATAGCTATGTCAAGAATCGCAATGGCAACACCCAGATCTGCTCTGAGTTACAGCACAACGGCACGAAAATTACAGAACTAACTGATATTGCCAACATCTTGGCAGATAGGTTCAGTGCTAACTTTACCCCCCCCCCTCTCACCCCGTAAAGGGCCCATATCTATACAGGAAGAATACAGAGTCCCTATAATCACATATATGCAGGTAAAAGCTGCACTCTCTAAAACCAAAAACACAGCATCAATGGGACTGGACAACATCCCAGGCTGCGTTTTACATGAACTTCAGAATGAACTGGCTCCCCACCTAAGTACCATGCTCAATCATAGTCTCACATCAGTCTTTGTTCCCATGAAATGGCACACAGCAACAGTTATCCCACTCCACAAAGGGGGAGCCACCACTGATCAAGGGAACTATCGCCCTATTAGCCTGACAAGCCTGGTCTGCAAGGCCATGGAACATATCATCATGGAACTCATAAACAAAGACATTGGTAAGCTCCAAACTCTGAACCCCACCCAGTTCAGGTTTGTGAAAGGCAGATCATGCCTTCTGAACTTGACTGACTTCTTTGAGGCAGTCACAAAAGCCATAGACGAGGGTAAGGTGGTTCACACAGCCTATTGTGACCTCGCCAAGGCTTTCAACACCATCCCCCATTCTGGAATTATAGTTAAACTCACTAAACTAGGTATAAATCCCTACATCAGAAGATGGGTTGCCAACTGACTCACTGACAGAACCCACACTGTAAAAGTTGCAGACTCCAAATCTGACTTCAAACCAGTGACAAGTGGCGTACCACAGGGTTCAGTCCTGGGACCTCTCCTGTTTGGTATTTACTTCTCTGAAGTATAGGCTAAAAGAGAAGGCATTTGGCTAAAAACATTCACAGATGACTGCAAATTAGGAGCCATAGTCAAGTCCCCAAATGAAGTGGACATCCTACAGAAGGGCCTCACTGAGACTGATGCCTGGTGTTAGAGGCATGGCCTCAAGCTCAATGCCAAAACGTGCATTGTCATCTTCTTTGGTAAAAACTCTGTACCCATGAAATACCACATAAATGGCATTCTACTTAATGCTGAATGTGTGATAAGAGAGCTTGGGACCCCAGGTGGACAGTAGTCTCTCCTTTGATAATCACATCACCCCAGTAGTCAGGAAATCCTTCTGTGTGTCACACCTCATCACAAAAGGGTTTTCTTCCAGGAAAAAAGAGGTCATTGTTCCCCTCTACTCGGCACTCATTAGACCCATTATAGAGTACAATGCCCTTTGGAATGTACCTCACAAGACATCTGCAGCAGCTGGAAAGGCCACAGAAGTACCTCACAAAGAGGATTAGTGGCCTCAAAACAGATACCCTACACTGACGATCTCAAAAAACTCCAGCTTTACTCTGCAGCATATCACTTACCCTAAGAAGATCTCTGCCTAACATATAAAGCTATGTTAAACCCAGAGCTGTTGGACATGCTATACCTAAAGAATTCCAAATCGCTCCAAGCTACACACTCTAGGGACCTAAACCTTGATACCACAATAAACAGGACATGCTAGAGGGATAGATTCCTGTCCCAGAGATATCCTATACTCTGGAACAAGCAAAGGTCCTCATTAGCACTCTTCAAGAAAAATCTTGATGAGTGGATGGGAAATAGGAAATACACCCCGGGGATCACTTCTGAGGCTCTGCTCGACAAGGGCACACCAAATTAACTTTCTTGGGTGGGGTAAGCCAAGGAACTTTGTTGGCTAGGCTTACTTAGGCCCTTGGGCCAATAGCCTAGTACCTACCTATGAACCTATGAACCTATGTACAATTATCTGTGGTTTCTCTCCTATCTTGCTTGTACAGTCTTTAGTTCTAGCCTCTCCCTAACCTAGTCTTTGTGTTTTTAACCACTGTCTATATCTTCCTTCCACTTAACAACTGCATTGGTACCACTCCAAATGCTATTCTCTAGTGAATTATTTATTATTTTCTTCCCCACTGTTTATTTATTTTTTATTTATTTTATTTCACATTTGTTTACCAGGAAGGTCCGACTGGGCACAGGTCCATTTTCAGTGGAGGCCTGGGGAGAAAAGTTCCAAAATGCTAAGCATGTTAATACAATACAAGACCATGTAATAAAAACAAATGCAATGTAATACATAGGAGAAAAGTGAGAATAGAATACATATCAGAAAGTAAACAACAATAAAAGGTGGCAATTCATAAAGTACATAAATCAGATATGCAAAAATGTATTTTTTTGGAAACCTGAATACAGGAGTGGGAGTAGTAGATGTGAAGGGTAGAGTTAGGTAAGAGTAAAGTTTGTTACTGTAGGATGTTAGGTATAGGGAAAAAGTGACGTTTCCAGTTGCTATATAAGACAAATATTAATACTATAGTGTAAATATTGACAGATTACCAAGTTTTCAAGTAAACAACTGGTGACCCTTAGCAGAATCCTTGTAACAGTGCATTCATATTGCTTAACTTGGGATATAGCATGAGCAAAGCCAATTTGAAGATAGTGGGTTTTCAATATTGTTTTTTAAATTGGATGGTAGAATATGTAGATGTTATGTAACTTGGTAGTGAATTCCAGATTCTGGCTGTGGTATAGGGAAAGAGACATTTACCAGCATCATTTTTATATTTGATGACAGTTATGAGGTTCTGGTTATTAGATCTTAAGGCTCTTGTAGTAGTGTGTGGTTGAATAAGATGCTGGATTGCTGGGGTTTTCTCTGGATGGTAATAGAGATTGTGGGCTATTGAGAGTTGATTGAGTAGCAGTAGTTGAGGTAGCTCAAGACAATTAAGCTGCTTAAGGGAAGTACAGTGATCGGTCCTGTATGAGGTTTCAGTAGCACATTTGGCTATCTTGCAACAAGATTCCATTTTATTTAGTTCTGTGCGACGGAAATTAGGTAAGACAGGGGAAGCATAGAGGAGGATGGATAAGAGATGGGTCCTTGCATTTATGGCTTTGGTATGTGTAGTGATGAACTGTTTGTTCCTATAGACAAGTCCAAGTTTTCTCTTTACTTTGTTAATGGTTTGTGCTATGTGCATGTTGAATTTCAGATGAGTGTCGATTTCTACACCTAGTAGTTTGGTGTGTGTGGTTGGGATGATTTGGATCTTGTCTTTGTAGTTTATGGTAAAATAATTATTTAGAGGGGAGATCTACTAGGACTGAAAATAATTGTTTATTTTTGGGATTAAGAATGTTTGATCTTTGTAAAACATGTTTCGGCTAGAGTAAAGTTAGTTTGTGTTAGGGTATGTAGTTCCTTTAGGGAGGCAATGGCAGTTATAATGGTGGTGTCATCAGCGTAGTGCATGAATGAGGCAGTGGGTAAGGCTGAAGAGATATGGTTGGTAAATAAGAGAAGAGCAATGGGTCAAGGATGGACCCTTTTGGGACTCCTATGGATACTGGTAGTAGGCGGGACAGCTGGTCTTGCCATAGAACTGCTTGCTGATGGCCTGATAAGTAGTTATTGAACCATGATATAGAAGAGGTGCATATATTTAGGGTAGATAGCGTTTCAAGAAGCATACTGTGGTTTACCATGTCAAAAGCTTTTGATAAGTCTAAGAATATTGAAGATATGAATAGACCCCTGTTTCTATGATGGTTGACTAAGTTGTAAATGATAGTAGTTCGGTGGTGATGCTGTGGGGAGGTCTAAAGCTGTCTTGAGATTTGGAAAGCAGGTAGATTTTTTGCAGGTGCTGCATTAGTTGAGAATGAACAACTCTTTCTAATATTTTGGATAAAGGAGATAAAATTGCGATTGGGTGATAGTTGGTAAGTTCTAGGGAGTTACCTCCTTTGTGCAGTGGAATAATGTGTGATATTTTCCCAAGAGTTGGGTACCTTGCATTCTGATAGTGACGTATTTATGAGACTAGACATAGGATAGGCTATGGCTTTGGCTGACATCTGTAGGAATTCTGCTGGAAGGTTATCAGCTGCTAGTGTAGTTGGTTTAAGTTTCTTTAGGAGTTTGGAAATTACCTTCATGGGCACTGGGTGCAGGGAAAAGCTGGAGGTATTGTTTTGTATATTGGTGTGGGTTGGAGTAGTTATTGGTCTGGTGCTATTATTAGTATTTTGGATATTAGCAAGCATTTGGATTGTTTCTGTAAAGTATTTGTTAAATTGTGTGAGAATATTATCATGGTTAGTTGGTAACACTGGGATTAGAGTAGTGGATTTACCTGGGTGCAGTATACCATTTATTGTGGCCCAGAATTTTTGAGGGTTGTGAGTATGCTTTTCTTGCATGTTTTTGTCAGCTTTAATTTTGTCAGCTTTAGTTAATTTTTTGGTTTTGTTCTTTTGTATTTATTAATTATTTTGCCTGTCTTTTTTCCACTAGCTCCCAAGCATATGGAACAAGACTACCCACTTTCTTAGGCCACCTAGTCCAACTGCTAAAGTGCTGAATGGGCACCAACAGACTATGGCTGCTTTATTTTACTAACTTTAAAAGTATGCCACAGTACTATTTTCTGTTTTAAATTGTTATTCGGTAAGGCGCGTTACTAGAGTCGGCAGCAAAGAAGTTCCTCTCCCCCCTACAACTTCTAGCCTATAAATACATATAAATTGACCACATTGCTAACCGCTATGGCATTCACCAGCCTTAAGTAGCAGTAAACCATCCTGCTCTAGATACCCAATTACTTAAAGCGACACAAAATAGTATTAAACTAAAGGAATTTGAACATTAATTTTCACTCTCACTGATAGTTTCTGGTGTGCTCACCCTTCTGGCTCAGCTCATCCTGCTCTGTTGGCACTTGCTACTCTTGGTCTCACTCCAATCCTCTACCCTACCCCCATTGCCACCCATCCCCTTTCCTCACACTTAACTTACCTAACCCATCTCCTCATTACCACTATGGAATCACCATTGGTATTGCCCCATCACTCAATGCAATCTCAGCCACTTCTTCCATATAGCTCAGCCCCTCACCACTCCTGCCTGTTACTCCACACCACTCCACCTGTACACTATCATCAACCACTAATCAAAAGTTACCCCACCCTGTACTACTCTATCTCTTTCCTAACCTAACTAGACTACTACATTAAATCCACTTGTTCTGGGGACAAATACTATGCATAGCCTCTCCCCGTCTCATTGTAATATATATACTCCCTTCACTTAGTGTAAACCTCTTGCTAAGCAACTCAGAACTGCCATGATAGATTATACTCTCTGTAAATACCCACCCATAACTTTATCACCTCTCTTCTCAACCACAATGCTCACCAAAGCCAACCAACATGCCCTCTCCCACAACACTGACAATCTCCATACCACTCCTCTTAACACTCCTTTTAACTCTATTATTTCTCTCTGTTCAACTTCTCATCCCCTTGTCTACTAACCTCTCTCCTACTTCATCTACTTCAACCTCCTTACCCATTCCACCCAACTGCTATACAGCCATCTCCCCAAGTCTCTATCAACTAAGCGCCCTCCTCCATCTTAAAGTGAAGCATATCTCCTCAACATTAAAAATCAGTTAAAGCTAATATTATTACCTACTTTATATTTTTAAACAAGTCACTCCAAAACAACCCCTAACTTAACACAAGCATATCACATCTCTAAACTCCCACCATAACTTTGTCTGGTGATATACACCCCACTCCACGTGACACTACTCTCAACCTTCCCTCCAAATTCATCAACAGAAACTCCCACAAGTAACTATATACAGTAAACCTAAACCTCCGTACCATTAAAAATAAAATCTCTGGCTTTTATGCTTGGTTTGCTCACTAGCAACCAGACATCATTGCAACCACCGAGACCTGGCTCAAATTCCATATTAAAGACACTGCATTTCTCCCTCCAGACTTTCAGACAATATTTATTTTACTTTTATTTATTTTACATTTGCTGACCGGGCTAGTCTAGCTGGATATTATTTTTTTTTTCAGTAGAGGGGAGAAAGAAAAGCTCCACACAAGATACATAAAATAACAAGTTAAAAACTAATAATTTATAAAAATAAAAATCTAAAAACTAAAAGAAAAAAAAAAAAAGACAAAATAGACAACAATATAATAACAAAAAAAATAAAAAGAAAAAGAGAGGGATTAGAGGGAAAATTAAAAAAATATAAGAAATATTAAGCATATTAAAATATAGAAGAAGGAAAAAAAGGAAAAAGAGACAGGTGGTGAGGCCAGTAGAGAGGAGAGAGAAGAGAGGAGAGAGCAGGAAAGAAGAAAGAAAGAAAGAGAGAGAGAAAGAGAAAGGAGAAGAAGAAAGAGAAAAAGAAAGAGAGGAAAAGGGAGAAAGGCTGAAGCTAGAAGTTAAAGATAGTAGTAGGTGAAAAGAGCTAGAGAGAAGTAGAAAAGAGGAGATGAGAGTCAAAAAAAAAACCAGAAAGAGTAAAGTATAGTTTTTTTTTGTTTTTTTTAAGAGTTTTTTTTTTTTTGATTGTAATTTTTGTAGGTAAGTTGAATGAAATTTCCAAATATTCTTTAGAATAAGGAATTATAAAAGCCAGCCAAGTGAGTTTATAGAATGAAACTGTTATTTTTAATAGAGAGGAGGCTGAAGGCCGTACAGGAGGGGGACTAAGAGTTGTGAGAGTATAGGGGGTGTTATCAGGGGGTGTTGTCAGGTTGTTGTGAGAATATGGTGTATTGGGGTGTTTGAAGGTAATAGTTAGTTGTTCAAAGTAGTCAGCCAGTTTTATGGTTTTAGTGAGTTTGTAGGTGTTGGGTTCTAAGTAGTGGCTTGTAGTGAGCGTGGGTTTGTAATTGTGAGCTAGTAGGTTTGTTTTTGGTTGTTTTTTTAAGAGGTTAAAAAGATGGTGCAAGGCAAAAAATAAAAAGATGGGAAAGATGGGAATGGGCAATATGGTGGGTGGGGGTTAAAAAAAAAAAAGGTTGGTTGTGGTTATGAAGTTTTGGATCAATTAATTAATTTGATGGTGTTGTTGATGTGCTGATCAAAAGTGTAGATGGTTATATGAAAGTGGAGTTTGTAGAGTTCATCAGGGGTGAAGTTGGCAGAGGTTTGTAGGGATGAGACAGTGAAGGAGAGTTTTGGAGGTTTAGGAAAGAGGAGAGAAGTGAGAGGTTTATTCAGAAGGAGGATTTCAGAAGGGTACCATTTATCTATCATATGTGTATTAAATTAGTTTGTGTAATATAATTGAAGGATTAAAAAGAAATTTGAGGACTGGTAAAGGTATACAAGTATTGAGGGAAAACAGGTATTATGAGATTTACAGTGTAGAGATTATTTTGAGGAGGGGAAAAAGAATAGAGGAGAGAAATAGACCTGAGAGGACTCCGATGGAGATGAAGTAATGAAGAGATGTGGTTATCCCAAAAGAGGCGGCTTGCTGTCTGAGTACTCATTAAGAACTAAACCATTTAATGGCAAGGTTGTCAAATGGGAGGTTGAACATGGATGAGGGAAAGGATGAGACCATGTCAGGAGTCAAGGAGGAGAGGATGGTTAGAGAGAAAGAAGAAAGGAGGGAAAGTAAAGGAAGATGGAGAGGTTCTGTGATGAGGTAGAAAGGTTGTTGTGGTGTGATGAGTCTATGTGGTGTGCGTGAGGGGCAAAGGAGCTAATATTGTTGTGCTAGTGAGACTACATGTTGTTGATGATGTTATGGTTTCTGTATGATTTTTTTCTTTACAGTGAGGAGAGTTATTGAGCAATAAAAAGTGGAGTAGTCAATTAGTTACACCACCAAGTATGGAGGGATAATATTGTTGGAGAGAAGGATATGTAGGATCTTGGCTTGTGGTTGTCCTGAGTTTAATATGAGATTATACAAGTAGTCAGGGATTTCCCTCTTGAAGATAAAGAAGGGGGTTTATATATAAAGAGAAGAAACAATTTAAGGGGATGTAAAGGGAATTGTAGGGAAAGAAGTGAGAAGAATGAATAGAGAAAAGTTATGAAGAGTTAAAAAGATTATGAGATAGAAGTATTTGGGGATCAGAATTTGTAAGACGCAGTAATTAGAAGTTGAATGAGAAGGAGTATGAATAAGTTGCAAGAAGATGAGGAGTTCAGAATTGCTTGTAGAGGAGAAGAGTTGTTCGAGGGTTTTTTTTTTTGTGGTTATTGAAAGGAGTAAGATTTGATTGGATTAGAAGAAGCTGGTTTTTATGTTTTCTTATATTCTTTATTTCTATTTTTTGGTTCTAGAAGTTTAGAATTTATAGCTTTTGTAAGAAGTTTCTCTGTTTTAGCTCTGGCTTTATTAGCTTTCAGAATGGCATTTGTTTGTCAAGAGAGGCCAGCCTGAGAGAGCAGAAGAGGGAGTTAATTTTTCTTTTAGAGTCTTGTCAAGAATAGCCAGGAAAGAGAGTATTATCATTTTTGCACTGGTCAGTTAAAGGTGTTTATTAGAGAAGTTAAGTTTATATTAGGATTTCAGTTCATTAGAAGTCTTTTCTCTTTTGATATGTCTTTTGAGTAAGTTTTTGGGTTGAGGTAATTTTGGTTGAGTTTTTCATTTTTGTTTATAAGCTATTTTGAGTTTGTTTGTAGGAGGTCTTCTTTCTTATCTCTTTTAATTTATAAGTGCTTTTGACTTTGTTTTAAGGATATATATCTGTTTTTAGGTTAATAGAATAAGGATATTTTTCAGTATTAATAGTAATTAATCCTACAATAAAGTCACCGTTTTTATGGTTTGGGAGATTAGTGTTAGTGGAAGTATTATTTTAAATAATCTAGGATTCATGGGTATCAGTATTAATAGTATTATATGTATATTCGAGAATGTGCAAAGAGATGGTTAGTTGTCCTTTTGGTATGCTTCTCTTTTAATAATCTGGGTATTTGGGGATGGGGGGGTAGTAGAGGTAAGAATATGGGCAGGGATTTTTAGGATTTACCAGGAGCTGAGTATATTTATAGATATTGGCTAGTATTTTAGCCTTGTGGTATGGTTTCAGTGTCTTTAGTGGCTGGTTTTTTACATGTCTCTGATAGGCAGTCAATGTATAATTTAGTGCCTGGTAGTCAGAGGTTATTGGTAGGTTACTGTTATGTTGTTTGTGTCTAGGTGTGTTAGAATTAAATATTTTAGCCTAGTGTCTGAGTGTGTGGTCTAGGGATGTGAGGGAGGAGGGCATGGAGGGTAGGTGTTGTCTTGTGGTCTAGTGTTTGTAAGGGATGATCTTGCTACAGGAGGAGGGTTGTGAGGGGGGGATATTCTCTTGAGAGGATGGTTATTTGAGTTTAAGTGGGGTTGGTGTGAGGTGTTCTATCAGAGGGGATTTGGAGGCAGTATTATTATAAGGACTTGTGAAGAGAAGGAGGTTTCCTTTTTTTTTCTTAAAGAAGGAAGGAGAGAAGCTGTTTGATGTGAGGAAACTAACCTGAAGAGTAGTGATGAGAAGGTATTAGTGAGAATGACATGATTTGAGTTGAGAAAAGAAGGAATACTGGTAGAAGAAAGAATGTAGAAGGATGGTGATTAATTTTAAAGTGAAAGAAGAAAAAATAAAGGTGATTTAATAAGGTAGTTAATGTAAATAGTAAGAATAGTTAGAATAAGTAAATGGATAGAGAAGCCAAGGTAGGGAAAGAAATAATAGAGAGAAAGAGGTTGGAAAGAGGAATAGTACAAGGTTAGGAACAGAGGAAAGGGGAGAGAAATAAGTAAGAGTAATAGGTGGTAGGGGGGTAGGAGGAATATAGGGAGAGGTATATAGGGAATAGATAAGGAGGGGGGGAAAGGAGAGAAGAGGGGGAGATGGAAGGGAAGAAAAGGTATATAGATAGGAGAGGAGGGAGGGGGAGGGAGGGAGGGGAGGGGATGGGGAGAGGGAGGGGGAGGACTAAGGAGGGAGTAAAGGAGGATAGGGGGGGGAAGAGGGGTGGGAGGGAAATTAGAAGGTAGAGGGGAGGAGATAAGGTGGGTGGGAGATTGGTGGGGTTCAGACCAGAGTGGAAGGAAGAAGGAGGAGGGGTGTAGCTGGGGGGAGGCAGGAAAGGCCAAGAAGGGGGGGATAGGAGGTTGGAGGTGGGGGGTAGAGTGGGGAGGGGGGAGGAGGGAGTATAGGAAAGAGAGTAAAGGGGTAAGGATAGCTAGGAGAAAAGGTGATAGAAGAAGAGAAGAGGAAAGAAAGCTAGCAAAATGCAAGTAGAAATGTTTTATGGTTAGACAGGACCCATAAAATAGGAAGTGGTCTTGTGTTTCTATTTTCCAACTGCTAAAATCTTGTTCCAGTCACTAACCCAATACCACAGTTCACAAACATGGAAATTCTCATATCATTCCTAAATACAAACAACATCAGGAAAATTTGTATAGTAACCCTCTATATACCCCTTGAAAAACAACAGTCCCATATTAGAGGAAATCCTAGCTTGGATTTCCACCAAAATTTAAAATTAGACTATCATACTATGCAATGTAAATATTAACTGGTTTGAACTTAATTCCAACCATTCATCCCCAAATATCAGTCTCTTCAACTTCACCCAGCTCATAGAATTCCCCACCAGATCAAACATATGGACTGATAGCAGATCCATCTTGGACTGGATTCTGATCTCTAACCCTCACAAAATATCCTCAGTTGGAACACTCCCAAATACCCTTAGCGATTGTTTCCCATTCTTTATTATATGACCTTCCCCATACAGACAAAGCCAGCATCAATATAAACAAACAAGGAACTTGACCTCATTTAACCCTATAACCATCAACAATATTCTAAATCTACTGATTGGCATTTACTAAAAACCCTCCCCCCAAAATGAAGCTTCAACATCACCTTCATGAATGTTCTAAATAACTTCACACCTGCATAAGTAGAGAGGATAAAAAATAACTTCCTTTGTTATAATGTCCCTTATATAATACAATAATGTCCCTTGGCTATCCAAATCCACTTGACTTCTCATGCATATCACAGACAAAATATGGAAGCTATAGCAGGCTTACAGAAGTATCCAAGACCTAATAAAATTTAAAGAATTTTGCAACCATGTAAAAAAACTAGTCAACAGAGATAAAAGAGAACATTACCTAAAACGTCAATCTAACTACCAGCAGAATCCAAAAAATTCTGGAGCTCCATTACCTCACCTCTTAACCCAGGCAAGAAAAGCAATCCCTGCCCTCACCCTAACAAATGTCCTGAAGACATAGCCACCTATTTTAATGCCTTCTTTATCAACCCCATAGCTGACATAACTGCAGTATTCTCTCAGACAAATTATCCTACTTGCCACACATCCACCCTCACATTGCCTACTCACTCCCCTTCTCACACCCAACTTTCACAAGAATGTAATACCCACCCCGTTCTTCCTTTACCCTAAAACCCACCCCAACATCAACTGTAAAACAACTTTTACTAAAACCAAAACTTTTCTCCAATGCCCCTGATAATCTGCCCTCAGAATACCTAAAAATTGCCACTGATAGTATCTCTTACCCTATAAACATAGTTATAAACAGATCCATTCTGGACTACTACATTCCCAAGGCGTGGAAAAAAGCATTCATCCTCCCTCTCCATAAAAGAGGCAATAATACTGACATGACTAACTTCCATCTCATAACTATTCTCTCTCTCCAATCTCAAAAAAATCCTAGAAAAATACATCAATACTCAACTTCTCCACTACCTTCTGGACAACCAAATACTATTATCTTCACAACATGGCTTCAGACCTGGCCATAGTACAACTATGGCCTTTGTCTCCTTTTTGGATACAGTAAACAGAGCCTGTGAAACTGGTAAAATTGTCTCAGCCCTCTTCCTTGACCTATCCAAAGAATTTGACACTGTTTTACAGTCTTCTCCTTACTCAACTCTCTAACATCGTTCTGCCCCCCCCCCAACTCTAAACCGGTTCTTCAGTTACTTAAATCAAAGACAACCGGCTGTTAGATGGCAACATTTTTATTTTATTTTGTAGTTTCTTTACCTGGATAGTCCATTGGGCCAAGAAGACAGTTTTCAATGGAGTCCTGGGGAGAAAAACTCCAACAATGTTAAACAAGTGATAAAGTAATTCGACATACATACATACAACAAGATGTTACAAAGTATATAAAATCTGTAAAATTTGTAGTATATAACGGAAATGAAAAATGTACTAACAAAAGAAATAATAGTATTAGATGCTTCTACAGGGCAATCAAAGGAAGTATATGTACGTATATATACTTGCATAGTCTACACTAGTGACGTCTCAAGTCAGATTACAAGAAAAAAAAGAAGAAGCAAAGAAGATGGAAATGAAGGACTAATAGATGAAGTGAAAGATATAGGTATGTAAGGAAGAAGTAAGAATACAAGATGTAGGAGGAGAGTTAGTTAGGAAACTAAACAGCGGGGATCAGTGTTATGTAATTTTGACAAAGAAAGGTAGGTAGGTTGTGGAGAACTAGAGGAGAGGGATCTGAATAATGAGAAATTAGAGACAGGAGATAGATAGGATATAGTTCAGTAGAGGAGAGTCAGGAGGGGTGGGAGCAGGAGCATTCCCAGAGGGATGAGAAGTGGGAGTGGAGCAAGGTTTGAAGGTGGAGGGGTTATTGGTGGCACAAATTTGTGGAGGAAGGGAATTCCAGAGTCAGAATAAAGAGAAGGACAACAGGAGTTTGCCTGCAGTTCGAGCAGGTTTGTGTAGTTCGACCAGGTTTTGATTGTTTGTCCTAAGTAGTCTATCAGGCTGATACAATTTGAGGTAGGAGTCAAGGGAAGAGCAGAGAAAGGGTTTGAAGATTAGTTTATGTGCATAATAAAGTTGGAAGAAGGGGAGATGATGGGGTAATTCAACCCAATTTAGTTTGTGGAGGGCATTACATTGGTGAGTGAAGGATGTGGCACCAGTGGCAAGCTTTGAGATTTTGTTATAGCAGGAAGCTAGTTTAGTCTTTAGACCAGATTGGAGGTTAGTAAGGAGAGGGGCACCATACAAGAGGGAGGGAATGAAGTAGGTGGCAGAAAGGACTTGCTTGGTTGAGGGAGTAAGGAAATGGTTGTGATGGTAGAGTAAGCATAGTTTGTGGTGGGCTTTCTTTATATTTGAGTAGAGGTGAATATCAAATTTAAGTTGCTTGTCAATAGTGACACCTAGTAGTTTTGTATGGGGTACAATTTCAATAGGTGTCCTGATTTGGCTTGTTATGGAGAAAGAGTTATTGTCTATTTTAGTATACTTTGAGGCGGTGACTATCATAAGTTTGGTTTTGGAAGCATTTTGTACTAGATGTTTGTTTAACATCCAGTTCTCAGTTAACAGGAAAGCTTCTTGGGTTACTTCATTTAATTTGGGGAGGGATTTAGCAGAGCAGATTATTGTAGAGTCATCTGCATATTGGATGAGCTTGGCATTAGGAATACACTGGTGGAAGTCATTTATGAATATATTAAATAGTAGGGGGCCTAATATGGACCCATGTGGTACTCCTGAGAAGGTTTTAAGGAAAGGGGAAGTACAGTTTTTCCACTTGACTGATTGCTGTCTATTAGACAGGTAACTGGAGCACCAGTTGATAGAGGAGGTGGATATGTCAAGATGAGAGAGTTTAGGCAAGAGGGGGCAGTGTGAAATTATATCGAAAGCCTTGGATAAATCAAGTATGAGGGTAGATACAATACTGCTGGAGTCGCGTGTGGAATTGACCATTTCAAGGAAGCAGAGGGGAGCGGTGACGGTGCTGTGCCCAGGCCTGAAACCAACCGTGTTGTGTAGGGCAAGCAGATGGTTATCAAGCAGGTAGGGTAGTAGTTGTAGATGAATGCATCTTTCTAAAATTTTTGCGATAGGGGAGAGAATGGCAATCATCTGGAAGTTAGAGATGTCAATATCGTTTCCACTTTTGTGTAAGGGGATGATAAAGGCTTTTTTCCATAGTATTGGTACATAAGATTCTTGGATTGACCGGTTTATTAGGATGGAGATGGGGAAGGCGATGTCATTGGCTGTTAGCTTAAGGAAGTTAGATGGAAGGTCATCAGGGACATTTAACATGGCTTCAAGTTATGTAGGAGCTTTTTTATGGTAGAGTTAGGAACTGGTTGGAGAGTGAAAGGATGGATTTGAGAAGCCTTTTTGCTCGAGGAGGGTGAATTAGGGGAGATAGGAGATTTGGGCTAGGTATATTATTTGTAAAAGATGTAATGAGTTTTGCTATAGAGTCAATGAAAAAGGAGTTAAATTGGGTAGCTAAGGAGATGTTGGAGGTGTTAAGGTCAAGGCTAGGGTTTACTTACTGCCATCTCTCCTTTCCTCAGCACCACTACCAGCATTCCACAAAATTCCATACTTGGACCACTCCTATTTAGCATATCCTATTTTGCATCCTATTTAGCATATTCATAAACAAATTCAACTCATCCCTGTCACAAGGAACCATCATTCAGTATGCAAATAAATCCACTGTTGTCTACTCTGCTAATTCTATTTCAGACTTACTTATACTAACTCAGAAGACCTTCTTCTCCATTGGATCATGATTGCACAACAACCACCTTGCCATAAACCCAAAAGAGTCCAAAATCATACACGTCTCCCCTAAAAAGACAACCCCCTTAAATAAAACCAAGTTCTCCATCTACACTCATAACAAATCACTAATACAATTTGTTACCCCCAACAAAACTTCTCAGAGTGACTATTGACAAGCACATGAAATTCGACCTACATATACAAAAAACATTTGGAAAACTCACTTTAAGCTTGGTACCCTTTATAGGCATAATCACTTCCTAATCTCATCCATAAGAACAACCCTAGCCACAACATACCTTCTTCCCTCTCTCTTCTATGGTGCCCCTCAACTTACTAATATCCAAAGCTCCTCCAAACTGAAACTTGAAACATGTTACAATAAAATAGTCAAATTCGCAACCAACTCCAAATACTCCACCCATCACTGCACTGCTCTACAATCACTGACATGGCTAGAATTACCTAACTACCACTCCTACCTGCAACTAACCACAGCTCACAAAATACTCTTCAAACTCCAAGCCTGTCCTGCCCTGAGCTCAACATTCAACTACTACCACCCAAATAGTCTCCTTAGATCAGGGGATCAGAGGCTGTTAGAGGTTCACAAAACTAACCTCCCAACCGGCCAACTTCTTTCCTTCTCCTCAATAGCCAGGATCTGGAATGCTTTGCCACTAACCATCAGAACAAGTGAAAACCCTTCCCATTTCAAAACTTCCCTTCATACCCAGCTTTCCTCATGCTAGAATTGTACTTGCAACAAAACCCCTTAAATATATAGGCCATCCCACTTCTTGTCATCACTGCTGTTCGTATGGAACAGTACTACTGTATGTAGAGATTCTAGTCAGAATATGCCATATAAATACTTACCTTATGCTGTATAAGATTGTACTTTTACTATAAACATACTCCTGCTTCAGGTTCAACTCAAATTTATATATACTATTTCCTCGCAATTGAGTGTAATGTCTTTGCAATTTTATAGTAATTTCATCTTTGTAACTTGAAATTATCAGTTTCTTGTACTGTGGACCTTTTGACCCTGGGCATCCACTGAAAATGGGTACTGTTGCCTAGTGGACTTTCCCAGTAAACAAAAAGCAAATAAGTAAATAAATGAAATACATAGTGCCATTCCTCTAACTATAACAGATGTGGCATATATACATACATACATACAAAATGAGTCATGCTAATGTGGCATATGGGAAAAAGCAGATAAATCAAGGTACATGCCATGTTTAGTCCATTCCTGACAATTGGGTTGTATTTCTGAATGTCATAATGCATATCAATATGCCTAGGATGTATTTCTGTGTATATTACAACCAACAAGTGTATAGGTAACCCACGCAAGACATTGTCAAAATAAAAGTCCATGCCAGTATTATGCCATTGATACATAAGCTAATGGGCATATGTAGCAAATGGTTGGCTACAATTATTTGCGACTATGATGCATTTGTGCTAGTGTAATAAATGATATGACGTGTCATTTCCGGTGTAAGGGATATGTTGCTAAATGTCATGATGTATATCAATTTGCATAGGGGCTGTAATTTTGTGTGTATAACAAATGGATAGGTAGGTAACAAAAGACATGGGTGAAATAAAAGTGCATGCAAGCATTATGTCATTAATACATCACTTAATGGGCAAATATAACAAATGTCAGCCACAATTATTTATGATTTGGGTGCATGTGTGTTACTGTAATAAATGATGTGATATGTGTCGTTCCTAGTTTAAGAGCCATGAGAGACATGCTGACTTGAATAAGTGTGCAAATGTGAATGCAGTATATTGTAACTGATATATATCCCTAAATGAGTCTTGTTAAGAACAATATTAAGAACTGTATGACAACTCAGTAGCATACAACACACCCAGGCTAAGCATTAATGTGGCCAGTGGAAGTTTTGCATTGCACATATACTAAATGTACACTGGCCTGTGACATAGTTTATTATCCTGTTATCCTCTTCAAGTATGCCATTAACTCCATTGTGTGGACATTGTCAAAGCCAATATGACAGAAAGACTAATTTAATTAAGTGTTGACAAAGAACAACAAATGTCAACAAATATCTTCAGGGATTCATTTTTAAAGGTCTCATTTCTAAAGGGAATGCATTTAATACATTATTATATGGGGCATACGCAGAAAGAATAACAACAAAGACTACCAAACATCAATTTACCAACACAAACACTCAAGAAAGTCACATGACATAGGCCCACTCGCACTTTCTGATGATTTCGCAGCACGCCATACAGTAAGAAATATTATCTAAGCCCAATAAAGCCCTAGAGTATGAGCAAAGTAGAGAATTATTGTATGAAAAACAAGTAACACCTGTGACCAATCACTGACATATACATTTGCATCTTACCAGACTCGAATATGTGAGGGCAAATCTCAGAGAGATTTGTATCAATCACTGATGCCACAGAAACAGACATATTTTCCATGTCATGAAGAACATCATTGAGGGGGTTAGAGCAGATTCTTATTGTAATGGGTATGGACCCCATAACTTGGAGTGTGACACCTTAAAAATGGCATCTGACTGTCCAATAACTACTTCCTTTGCCTAAGCCACTCCTGTCTGACACAGTTGTTTGGCAGACAAATGTTACCAGATTCAAACGTCTCCCTATCATACTACACACTCTACAAAGGTGTATATTGACTCCATCTGCCACAGTACAGAATAGTGGAGCTTGCCACAAATAACAGAATCAAGATGTGAAGTAAGAAAGAGCTTCTGATGTTAATTTATCCAATAAAAGTTTGTCAGAGTAATGAAAAATGAGTTAGCTATGCCAAGGTTTACATACCTATGAACAGTCCAATATCAGTGTTGCCTAGCCAAGTCACTTTTTTCTGTCTACATTATTTTAGACTTACACAATTCCAGATTCAAACCACACTCTATCTGTGTAGATAAGCTGGACAAGTCAGTACTAAATGCATGTGCCACTCACAACATAAAAATTCCAGAAAACCTATTTTACTGCCTAGAAGTTCATATAATGTGTTGAAAGTTGCTTGTTCAACATAAAAATGGAAAGAAAGGTGTCTGCATCACACCAGTGCACTCAGATAATGTTATCCTTTACTGGAATTGAAAAACCACCAATGAAATATCTATTGATTACATGTGCCACAGTGGATGTCTTAACACAGCTGTGAAACTTTGCCTTTGTGAAGTCATTACATCATGTGATTGTGCTGAAAACTAGTTGTGTGAGGTAAAAGGGATGAGGATGGCCTCTTCCACTTCAAATGTGCACATTACAAATATGGTGAATGTTACTCGTGCACAGCAGTATACTTGCAAACAATGATTAGAGTCATTAGTAGCAGGTTTTGAACACCTACCTATGTGACCACATACGCTACATGATATTGTGTAAACTGAACACACCACATAAGTCATACTACGATTGTGAGAGTGTGTATTGGAAAGCATGACATCATGTTATTGCTGCAAGGCATATGTGTGCCTGTAATCTGGTTAAAAGAGTGGTGCAATCTGTCTCATTGTCACACAATATTGGGTGGTGCTAGGTATATCCAAACACATGTAATGCAGTTGTAATTGTGACAGTAGAATCACAATCACGCAGAAGGTATAGATAGTCACAAATTTGAACCCGTGGCTTACTAAGGCAACAACCAACAGAACATCATCTCATTTCCTCACGCCAGAGGAGAAGGCTTATCATTACTGTTAGAAAAGACAAATTGCATCATCAATGTTAAACAAAACATTTGCATGTGAAAATGGACAGAAAGTATTGTAGAAGGAATCATCAGCTACACATGTACATAGCAGATAGGAGTGTACAAACAGAGTAACCTGCATGTTTATTCACAGTCATTCTGACACAACTGAGTCTAAGGAGCAATGCCTGGAACAGAATTAACTATCGGTCTAAGATCTTTAACTGAGTCTCAAGCACCACTCAGGCTGTATTACAGCCATGTCAGTGCCTATTTGAATGGATTATATCATCATTGTTTTTATATGTCTACTAAAAAGGAAAAAAGGTGGAGGAAAAGATCAATAACAATGTACAGCTACACATCTTGTATGCACTTGAAAACCTATCTATACAACATGAGAGACAGAAACACGCACTCATAGTACTCACTCATTGCTGGATTCAAACCACCTAACTATCTAGTTGCACAGCATCAACAGCCAGTGTCACAGCAGAAGCCATATCACACCTGTGAGATAGTGCAGCTTTGAAAGCATTATGTAGTCAGTGTTGCCATAACTGGGTTTCGCTTGGGGATGCTAGATATTGATAGGGGGAGCTGTCTCCCACTGAAAACATATTTCCTATGTGGAAGTGTACATAATGGGTGTTGTGACAGAACCAATTGTACATAACAGTGCACACAGTCACACTATTTAAACAATGCTGGATTTGAGCCACCTACATATCTAGTTGCGTAATCTATAGAGCACAGGATAGAATGCATGCAACACAGGGAAAGTATGACATTTAAACTGAGCATATTTTTGAAAGGATGATCACATCAGTGTTTTTCAGAGAAGATGTTTATGTTTAAAGTGGGAAAACATGATGGGGGTAGTCATCTGCCACTTCAAAAGTTTCTCCTGAGTGGAAGTTGACACAGCACATTTCTTGATGAAGCCATTCATACCTGACATGAGATACTCACACACGTGGGCAAGATCAGCATTGTTGGATTTCAGCTACCTACCTATCTAGTTAGAGAATCTAAAGAGCACAGTATCAACAGCATGCACAGCACCCAAAGCCTTCTAGTTATACCTTTCCTTGAGATTGCGAATATTGTCTATAATAAATACGTTTTATTGAAGTAAGGAGCTTCACTTACATTGAGCAAGATAAGACCCTCAGATAAGATAAAAGTTTCATTAAATAAAGCCTGTAGAAAGTTATTAATTCCATTCCAATATGTTTTAATTTTAACACAATCATAGAAAACATTATTCTAATCTGCTTTATGTGCTTGCTCACATCTCCAGCATATTCCATTTGTAGAAGAACTGATTTTAGTCATTTTATCTGGGGTCAAAAATGCTCTGCGTAAGTATTTCCAGTTAAATATTTTCCAATATTGTATAAAAGATGTATAATTTACTGATAATAAGATATTTGATTTGATTTCCTCGGTTAACTGCAATGAGTGTCCTTTTGATATACATTTCCAGTATGATATTTTTGGTGTTGTTTTATATTTTATGAGTTGTTTGTAAAATTTTGAAATGCTATTTTTTTATGTTAGATCATTTTATATGATTCCATATAAATAATTAATGAGCTTTGGTGTGTCTTTAAAATAGGAATTATTAATTATTCTGCATAAGTCTTGTGAGTACATCAGTATGCTTTGCAAAGTTAATCAATCCTGTTGTGGAATTCTATATATTGTTTTTATTATTTGTATATCCAATACTTTTAGTTCCTTGATGCATTGTGACCAAGAGATAAATCCTCTTTGTTCCCAAGAATTAATTATTTCACTATATATTTTATGCGGATAGTTCTTTGTTATGATGAATGGTGTTAGGAGGTCAATCCAAAGATTTAAATCTATATTTGTATTAATAAGTTTTCTGAATGAATTAATATAATAATTGATCAAATGTGTTTTGGTGGGTTTTGTTATGTTGTATTGCATACTGGTACATAGTATGCACTATGGTTTATTAGTTTTATTTAATATTTAAAATGTTTTTTTAGTAAATTAAACTCATTTATTGAAATCACAGTTAGTAATTCTTTCCAGTTAGTAGAATAATTAGGTTTTATCCAATCTGTAATATTTTAAATATGGATGCCTTTATATATATATCAATATCTGAAAAGTTTAATCCTCCCTGTTTCCAAGGTCTAATGTGATGTATTAGGGCAATTCTATTCCTCTTGGGGAACCATAAACAATTTATTAAACATGTATTTATTTCTTTAAGGACTTTTCTTTCAGGAAGTAACTGTATTGTTAATGCTACATAATCTTAGGTAGTAAAACCATTTTTATTAATTGTAATCTATTTTCAAATGTTAATATTGTTTTATTCCATTTTTCCACAAATATGATATTGCTATAGTTTATTGAAGTAATTTCCTTTAGATCTTTGCATAACTCTCTTCCTAAATACTTTATAATAGATTCTTGTTTCCCTATGATGTGATTTCCCTTAACCTGTATTTTTTTTATTTAAAATTAAACATTTTGATTTTGATCTATTAAATTGAAGACCCAACGTTCTATAAAATTTCTCAATCAATATATCCAGTTTCTCTAAGTTTTCTTTAGAATTAGATAAGGTTAAGGCAAAGAGCATTACTTTAGAAGTATATTGATCATAAACAGCCACTTCTCTTATTTTTAAATTATTGCATATTAAATCTGTCAGTATTTCAATGGCCAAAGCAAATAGAATCGGTGACATGAGACAGCCTTGTTTAGTACCTTTTGTTACATAAATAGATTCAGAAGTAAAAGGGCTTAGTTTGACATAAGCTAGATTGTATATATATATATATATATATATATATATATATATATATATATATATATATATATATATATAGATATATATATATATACATACATATATATATATATATATATATATATATATATATATATATATATATATATATATATTCTTTAATAGATGAACAAAGGAAGTAGGAAATTCAAATAGGCCCAGAATTCTGAATAGATAGTCCCAATTTAAGGAATCAAAGGCTTTCTCTATGTCCAAACCAATTGTAAGTGTTTCTTTATTTTCTTTGTTTACGTACTCTATGAGAGTAAGTATCCTTTTAATATTATCATGCATGTGAATGTTATAGATAAATCCAGTTTGGTCATTATTTATCATTTTAGTTAATGGTATTTTCATTCTATTGGTTAAAATTGTCATAAACATCTTATAACCAATATTTAATAATGATATGGGTCTGTATGAAGCACAGAGATTCAATATTTTGTTTTCCTTTAAGATTAGAATGATTAAAGAATATTTCCAAGGTGGTATTACTCCTTATAATTGATTTTCTAATAGCTTTTTATGAAAGAGGGATATTATCATTGAAGGGAAAAGTTTATATATTTCCATAATTATGCCATCTATTCCTGGTGCTTTATTATTTTTGCCTTTTTTATTCTGTCAGTAATTTCTTCGTATGATATAGATTTTTGTAGCTTGAGTTTTAATTCTTCTGATTTTTTTTACATTAATAGATTTTGTGTCCAGACTTAATTCATCAGTATATGTAGTCTCTTTTTTAAAATGTTCCATGTTGTGATGTCTGAATGCATTCAGAATGTCTCCTATATATGATACTTTTCCCCTTTCTTTTTGTGGTAGACATTATTAACTTTTGATTGTATTTTAATTCTTGTATATAAATTATGTAAATATTTGGGGGAAGTAGCCAAGGACTTTACTTTTAGTTTTTCTAAGGCTAGACTAGTTTTATATGTTAAAATTCTATTATTTTTTTTATTTATTCCTCAATTTTTTTTGTTTTAAATTTCTAAAGAATTTAGATTTTTTTTTTCAAATTTTGCTGACAAGAGTCTGGATTGCAAATCTAATAATTCAGAATCCCATTCTCTGACTTTGATTTTATACCAACTAAGGGTTTTACCAAATATATAAGCTTTTAATGAGTCCCATATCATAACTTTATTGATTTCTGTAGTATAATTAATATCTAAAAAGAACTGTAATTCTGATAACAACCAAAGTTTAAATTATTTGATTTTTGTTATATATGATGGGATTTTTGGAGAAAAGATTAATGGTTTGAACTCAATTTGAAATTTCAAGATTAAAGAGTTATGATCTGAGAAAGGGCAAGGATGATTGAGAAATTTATGATTTTTGAATTTAAATCTTAAGCAATAAATATATTGTCTATTCTGGTTTGAGTTCCAAATCTATGATCTTGATGAGAGAACAACTAGGACTTATCTTTTTTTCAGTTTAAAGGTATCTATTAAATGAAACAGTTCAACCCATTTATTTAAAGATTTTGAGATAGAAGATATAAGTAAAGGTCTCTTGTTGTAGTTTCAGAAGCATCTAGTATACAGTTAAAGTTTCCTCAAAATATTAAGTTACCTTTATAGTTATTGGAAATAACATCTAAGTGTTTTTGACAGTTCCTATAGCGATACCAGGGAACCAGTATAGGCTTACTAGAGTCCATATTCTGTTATTAAATTGAATTATTACAAAGGCTATGAGGCCATCTTTATCTTCATATTTATAAATAATTTCTGGGATGGTAATATTTTTTTCCATAGAATTATTACTCCTTTTTTTTTGTTTTATAGGAGGATTTGGGCTAATATCATGTATTCCTTGGGATTCTATTTATAACTAGCATTTATTTTGAAGTGTGTTTCTTGAAGGAAGACAGTCTGTGTTTTGTTCAATTTTAAATATTTCAGTAAATTTGCTCTTTTGCTAGGATTGTTTAAGCCATTAATATTTAAAGATAATAAAGTCAAGTCCATATTAAGTTATTATTGGAAAAGTAAACCTTTTTTTCAATTAATTATGTATAAACCGATAAAATAAGTTATCTGTCCTATTTCTTGTTTAAATAACAATAAAGTAATATTTTGGCCAGGCTTAAGAAAAAAAATTGTATAATAAAATTAAAATAGCAACTATTAACTTAACTAAGTTCAACTCTAGACATGAAATGAGTATAATTCCTAACTAATAGATAAACATGGGTCTATCAAATTATCCCTCATACCTTTAACATAACGAGACATCTGAGCTCCATATACTAAATTATTGTATGGAGAGTAGTTTGTAGAAGGAATAAAAAAAATAAGATTATATTATATCAGATAATATTTCCTTTAGTATTATAATCAGAAATGTTATTACCATAGAAATTATCCATATGTATTCAATTATATAGAATTCTCAAATCGCAAATATATTTACATTAAAATTGTACAGTTAATATGAATTGGATGGAAATATCTTTTGTTATGATTGTTAATAATGATGGTTAAATGTTTCTTAAAAAAACAATTGCTTCTTCTTACTATTTTGTTTCAATTATATATATATATATATATATATATATATATATATATATATATATATATATTGTCTAAATGTCTAAATGTCTCTACTGATGTGTTAATAGGTCATAAGCTTAATCACAGACAGGTGTTTAGTATTTGTATGTTATGGACAAGCTTGGCTATTACATTTCTTGTAATATTCATATAATAGATACAGTTAGTGTTTACATTTATGCTGCGGTATTGACCAAGCTGATTATGATATGATGAGATTGTGTTGTTTATGGTACAATACTAAAGATGCTACACTTAAAAAGGGCTATATAACATATTTCCCAAGTACTAAAACAAATTACTAATCCTATATATTTCTCTATACTGTAAAATGAGATTTTTTTTAGAAATGTCCTTGTGAAATATGCAATCAGTATGATGTTCTAATAATAGCAGAGTTTGTGTCTAGTAATTACAGACAGTGTAATCAATTAAACATGTCAGAAATTATATTCATCACTCTTGCCGATATACATATAGTTATCTTGTTTCATTACTGGTATGTTTAAACTATCAAAATTTAAATATGCAGACATTGTCAAATATTAGTACATTTCAGATACAGTAAGCTCTTTTTTTCTTTTTTCTTTTTTTCTTTTTTCTTCTTTCGTCTCCCTTTCTTTTTTCCCCCTTTCCTTATATGAGAAGTTTCCAGTATATAATACTTAGTGTGGTAGAGATACTATTATAAGTTAGAATCAGCAGATTCTCCTAATGTATCTATTAGTAACATAGTTTATATCCTTTCTGAGTATTGTCTAACAGGCAAACCAATCCTTTATCAAACTTCTCTTCTTTGTCTGTTATTTACCATAGAAAGACAACGTCTAAATATGTTGAAGTAGAATATAAACAGTTTTAAGATTCTACAGTCAGCCAGGCACTAAATGATTTGGATGAATGACTGCTGTTAATTCAGAAACTACTTGTTTCATATTATGACAAGTTGGAATTAGTTATAGTTTCCAAAAATGACTCTTATATTAATTATCCTGAATAACTTTGCAAGTTTAATGACAGTATAAAACATTAGTTTCATTGGTATCATCAAATTTACTGTACGTGGTCAAGATGGGTTTCAGATATTGAGAATTCAAATCCAGGCAATTACCTTAACTTGCTTATACTTACTAATTTACATTAGGAGATCAACGTAATTCTCCATAATATAGAATATTATGTTCATTTTTCATTACGCATTAAAGCAATAGTAATATTATAGAAAGTCTATGTTGCTAAGTTCTGTCTCTTTAAGTAAGAGAGATTCAGTAAGACAGTTTCTTATTATATACCAACTGCATGTCATACATCTAGATGCTCTAAGTAAATATTTTGTGTAGCTAATATATCTGTTGATTAGTCTATGTCATAGCAGGATATGAGTTTATAGCATTTGAATGTGTCTCTATATACTAGTACACAGATATAAACCAAGTTTGCAATAGCATTATGACAGAGAATGTTCAAAACAATGTAGATATTGTGAGAACAGACAATCTTCTTTCCTGTTGCGATTCCTTGCTCCATTTGAATAAATCAGGCATTTGATCCCTTGCTGGGCTGAAGCAGTGTTGAATGTCTTAAAAAAATCGCAAGTTACATCACAGAATGTTGTATCCAATTTAAGCGTATTACATTTAGCTCAGTTTACCTTACTAATTGTCTATCCTAATTTTGAAGATTTTGAACAGTGTAAGGTTCTGTTATATATGAGATAACAACACTGAATCACTGTTACAAACTATAACCAGCTTCTCCATGCATTGAAGTGCAAGATCATAGAGTGCAACAGCTCTGTAAAGTAATTTTTGATAGTGTAAACTACAGCTGTCTTACCAGTGATGTGAAGTGAAATATTTCTTTAGCCTTTATAGTTGTCCCAAAGCTGATAACACTTAGATTACATCACTTTTCAGTAAAAATTAAAAGGTTAAGTCCTGATCAAGGATCGCTTGTTATGTGTAACTATTGGTATTTTGTACTAACATCTAATGGCCTTCTATGATTTTGAAAGTATAATTTCTGTTTGGGAACATCATCCTTCACTGAATCATGTCATTTGCTAATGTTTTGCAGATTTTAGTTATACAGCCACCTTTAGAACATCTAGGATGCATCCTGTATCCTGTCCTGTAGCATAAAAAGGAGATGCCAATGAAGGGCATCCATTTATCAAAAAAAAAATCTGTTTACAGTTGATATATATATATATATATATATATATATATAGTAAACTAGTAAAGTTATTATCAACATGGATGTCCATAATACCTCCTTAAACATGGAGCTGCTTATAAAATAAAAAAATAAAGTAAAAGAAAAGGAGGAAACTTTAATTTACTAGCTAACAGCCGAGATTCACATCGAAAGCTCCGCAAAGCTGTTATTTGTTGATGTCATTGTTTCCCGTTGCCATGGGAACATAAGTGAAGTCAAAACCTACCCTTTGATTAATGCAATGCAGTCTAAAAGGGCTCATGGAGCATTCAGCACAAAAAAGCTTGACATCATTTTCCCTCCTTTTTTCAATGAGTGCGAATTAGGAGAAAGGACAAAAAACAAGCCAGAGCGAGAATAGGGTAAAACTAATGAGTCAATAACTGCTCTGGGGCACAACCAATAAGTCTGCAAGCACCACAACATGACCATAGCAAGCTGTCAAGCATATCAGCATTACGTTACATCCTTTTATCCCAAACAAGACTGCAAAATGCCAGAGTTTATTTTGACAGGCTAGCAAATATGATTCAGCACTCTATATCACTCCAAACATTTCAGTGATAATGACAACAGCACTCAATTAGCTGGTAGATGGGGCAACGTTCATACTCGCCACATTAGATTAATAAAGATAGCATATTTAGCAATGATTACTTAAGAAACTTGTGGATAAAGCTATATTTATGCTTATGATAATAATTTAAATATACCAGCAAACTAGAGGTCCTGTATTTTAATAAGAAAGCAAATGTGGCAAGTTTTATGAAAGTTATTTTAACTAAGTAAGCCAATAAACACAGCAAAAGATATTTAATCAAACTGACAGGCACTACCATGTTAATACATTATATTCATTTAACTGATTTAAAGTATACTACCAATAAATAGTGCCTCATTTAACCAAATTAATTAATACTTAAATTACAATACAGACACTAGTAAACTGAAAACAAGGGAAGTATTCATTTGAGTCAATAAGAAGACCATGCATATATGGTATGTTGCAAATGTTTATGTTAGATAGTACAACATTCTATTTACATTAGTATATTAAAGTAACCCATCTTGACCTACCTGTAACTGTGGGGAATTATTTGAAACTTCAGCATTCTGAGATAGATATTAATGGTTTCTTAACAGATTATATAACGTTTGTGTTAAGAGTCCTGTGATGCCTGTGCCCTGGCCCAGCAATCAAGGAGCCTCAATATTCACCACAAACACCAGTGAGGGGTGTTTCATATAGGAGGAAAGGATAACAAACACAGTAAAGTGCAGTTTCCCTTAAGAGCACACAGAGATCACAGTCAGTCTGGGACTGGTCGCTCCCTCACTCTCCAGGTCCCCAGTACGACTCCCCACTGGCACAGCTATAGGGTACAGATCTCAGCCTAGTGGGCATGCTAAAACCTCCAGCACCCTCTCTGTCCAACCAGTGCTTCATGCCCATGCCCAGGGAGCTGATACACACACACACACACACACACACACACACACACACACACACACACACACACACACACACACACACACACACACACACACTTTGAGAAGTGTTTATATAACCACACAGACACTCCTGAGGTAGGCTGGCACAGGTTCTCTAGCTGTGCTCCCTTTTCCCAGACTATATGGTACTACCAGCTGCCACCACCCACTAATATTTATCAGCTACACAAAGGCCCTTAATAGGGTGTCTAATTATTACTGTGCAATATTATTATCCAATTGCTAGTATAGCCCAGGGCTAGAGCTATTAGTGTGGCCTTGTAAAATTTTATCAAAGGCATGCAAGTACTCTAAAGAGCTTAAATTATCTCTACAAAAACAGCCACAGTTGAAAGGGTTTCAAAATATTTAATTACAAATAGTTAAAACACAAGAAATTACTTTTTACTACACAGTGCTAGTCAAGAGTTCAGAGATCACAGAGAAATACTTAAAATAATTCAGTAGTACAGTTCTGACATCACAGAAAAACACTTAGTCTAATCTTTCTATTTTCTAGCTATTTCTAAGAGAAAACACAAGTCTAAGATAAACTTACATATAGAACAAAGGCAGTGCTGAGTTTGATGGTAAAGACAAAAATGTTTAATGCTCTCTGATTCTCTCTGTTTTTAAAATCACATTCCTGGTTCACATTACATCATTCTTCACACTTCCCTTGGTTCCCAGGCTAACAGAAATTAATTTTACATTCTTCACCTCTGGGCAGAAACCAGAGCAATAAAGGACATGTATGCATGCAAATTCTAGTCATTAACTCTGGCCTTACAACAATAGCAAAAATTCCTTCATCTAGACTGGCAGGAGCCATGTTTACATCAAAGGGTCACAACATGCTTTACTTGGTCAGCAGAGTGCACTGTTGTTACATTTTTTTCAGTTCCACATGTAACACTATTTTTACCATTTAAGACACAAGCTTGTGGTTTACATTAATATTTACAGATTAGAATTATCTATAAAATTATATCTGGCTAGGCTGGCAGCCTTCACAAGTCCATACAAAGGATAGTTTCTCATTTTACAGATAATTGTTTATATTATAGTTGATTCTTTGAGAGAATTAGTTGAGACATCTATTTATTTGAAACAGTTATTTTGGGATCAGTCTTTTGTTGTTTATTTTTTAACATCAGAACAGGCATTTGTTTCTTTTATTCTTTTGAGAGCTGGGGATATCCAGTCCATATATTCTGGGATAGAAGTCACGTTGTTATTTTTAATAAAAGAAGAAGCTTCTTCTATGTCATTAAAGGTTCTCATCTCATTGGCATATAGGATTTTTATCTTGGCTGGAAAGGCAAGCCGTGCCTTGATGTTGTTATTATTGGCCAAACCTTTTTCTCTTTTCTATTATTCTGGTGGAGTAGTCATTATCAAATATTATTGGGTTTTGATTATATTTTAAAGGTGATTTCCTCCAAGCAGATTTTAAAATTAGTTCCTTGTCCATATATGAAAGAAACTTTATAACTATTGATCTCGGAGGGGCAGTTGATATGTTAGAAGCAGTTATCCTCAGTGCTCTGTGTGCCATTTCAATTCCAAAGGAAAGACCTTCTTGCAGGTGTAAAAATTCAGGTATCCAAGTTGTTAAAAATCAAATAATGTCCACACCTTCTGTCTTTTCAGGCAGTCTGAAGATCCTTAAGTCATTTCTCCTTTCCCTGTTTTCTAACTCATCCATCTTGTTAAGCAGCTATGTATTCTGTTTAAGCAAATATTATTTTTGTGATTCTTCTTGAGTCTCCTTTCAATGTCATTTAGGATGGTTTCTATATTTGTTATATTTGTTTGATGTTGCTGTAGTAGTTCATTGAGGGTATCAGTCTGTTTTTGAGAGTTTAATTTGAGGTTTTCTAAATCATCTTTGAAACCATTCATCTTGAGATACAGTTCCTGTAAGATAGTTGTCACCAATTGTAGCTCTTTCTTTAAAGCTGTATCAGGATGAGAATTCCTTGAGTTGTTCATTTTCAGTGACTGAGTATATCTCCAAGTTTCTTGACAGGAATTTTTTTTATAGAAATCCACCAAATTTAGTATTTATATAGTTCAGTCATTTATCTATGTTTTTTGTATTTTTTTCTTGAAAATAATAAAATTGTCCTTATTTATTTTACTAGTTTATGGAGCTCTGAAATTTTGCTGCTTTCAGTTGGCCATTCAGCCCCCCCCCCCCCAGTATTGTGTTTTGATGACAACCACAGTTGTGAAACAGCTTATTGACAACCAAGCATTTATGAGCGTTCACCTTGAGATGATTGTATGCAAATGTTAGTTGTCTGTGTTATCATTTTCAGTTGTCTGGATTTTGTGCAGTCTACACATAAAGTTACATGTTAAAAAATGGCATTACACTTTTTAATAACACTCATGAACTTTGTGAAGCCTCCTCACCATTGTACACCATTTCTTAGTTTAAGTGTTGCGTAGGTATAACTTTTCAGAGTGATGTGTTCTGTCAACAGCACATTGAAAATCCACATATCATGAGTACAACAGTCCATTAACACGTATGGAAATTATACAAACCATTCAAATCAATTGTTTAAATCTCTCAGTGATGCGTATCACTGACAAGCTCATTTGTGCAACTGATGGCAAAGAGCTATTGCATGCATACTTATATTTTGAGGTTTTTTAATTTAGAACAGGAATTAACAGTAGTGTATGGTGCTCCATGTAAACCTTCAAACAAATGAGGAGTATAGTCATAGAAATCAGTCTGATTCTGCAGAACAGAGATGTGTTATGTTAACTTTTTTTGTGAAAATCTTTCTCGTGACACTTGCATTGCATTGCATTGATCATTATATAGATGATACAGGTTTAGAGCTATACAAGCCCCATATCTGGTGACTGTCTATGTATTTAAGGCATATTTCAATTGCTATTATGCAATTCTATGTATTTGTATCATGTGATTGAGTAATAACGTCTGCACAGCTGTAACAGACATGTATGAGTCATAATTAATACACTTCAAAACATGGTTAGCAATGAAACAACATTGATCCTATTGTCTTATGTGGGTTTGGCAGCAATATTGTCCAAATGTGCCTATTGTACTATACTTATTAACACATAAAAGCTCAATTGTACCTAATGTCCTGCAATAATTTCTTTATAGATATCAGCAGGTAGTGAAGGGACCAAGCATATGAATGCTGGTGAAAAACCTGACAATGGAAACACTATGAAGTCTGGGAGATTATGGGCACCATGAGCCATAAAAAGTATTTACAACTGGAACATCACATATGGTGTTCATTTAACTCTGCAGTCAGTTCAAGAGATGATAAAAACTATGTCCTCACAGAACTATCAGAATGGCAGCACAAAGGCATCTGACTAATACAGCCAAAACATTTTGCCATAAGATGTGTACTGCCATTTTTGATAAGTCACAAGTGCTAATCAATGCTAGTTATGATGCAAATGCTGGGGAAAAAGACTGATGAGAAAGAGGAGGTGGGAAGAGGTAGACATTTGGAGACAGGGACAGAGGCATACTAACAGATTTTTTTATTATTCGATATTTCTGCACACATTTTGGTGTGTTACTCTTAGGGTTGTCATTATGATTATTCTTTCTGGCTCTACAAATGTGAAGGCAAAGGATAGTGAGTGACAAAAGCAAAATGTTAGGGATATTTTTGAAATATTGCCCTTATAAACTTATAATTTTGCTACGATAATGTATAATGTAATGTCTGATCTATATAAATACGTGCATCTGGAATGTTTCTCCCCGGGCCTCCACTGAAAATTGGCTTCATTCCAAGTCGGATTTTTCACAGTAAACAAATGTTAAATAAATATAAAGTGTACAAATCAAATGTATGGAATTACTTCATGACTCTAATCCTCAATGACTTGCCAGAAATGCACATATGTTACAATGAACACACCACAAATTAAGATGCAGAAAGGTGGACATCCTTTGAAAATCTGTATACTTTAGAGGTATTGCCCTGTATAATGTAATGTTTCTTATATGGATCAAGGAGGGATAGGAGAGTGGAGGACATAACAAGGATAGTGAAGAGTTCATAACATTTGTAACACACAGTTACACACACACACATGGAAAAATATGACATAATTGTATGATGCACTTCTGGATTCAAACGCTTGACAGTCTGATAAAAAAAGAAAATTGCAGATTGAAAAAGTATCTTAGCTCACCACATAGGAAATCACACTTTCTTCCACTAAAATAGATATTTTAAAGGACACTGACAACAGGTTGAAAAAAAGGAAGAATATAGGCATCAGCCTTCATCACAGTCATATCAATTGTAACAAGCCTTAGGGTGTAAGTGACATCTAGTAGCTAATAGATATGTAAAAGTAGCTGTATCACACTTTGTTCCTTTAAGACTGTTTTACTATAGAGCAGTGTACTTAAGGATATTTGCATGGAAGTAACTGTACTTGTGCACTCTAAGGCAAAAACTCACATGATTTGTCATAAGACATGAACTGCCCTTTACTATTGGTTATTATTGTTGATCAGTGCCAGCCATTGTGCAAATGCTGAGGATGTAGTCTGATATCACAGAAAGGGGGCAGAGAGAAAGAGATGGGAAGAGTGAGACAAACATTTCTACTTATGGGCCATTTTTGGCCATCTTTGTTGTCTGTTGCTCTTGCATTTTTCATCATCATTCTTCACTTATGCTCTCTACAATACAACGTTTCCAGTAGGGAGCAGGGAGATTAATACAGAAGCAGGATAAGGAAGGGTTTAGTAACAAGGTAGCCAACATTTACACACAAAATAATCATATTAAAAACAATCAGTAAGACTGACAAACTTATGGATTAGAACCCTTCACAGTATGCAAACATAACTATAGATCTGAGCATTATCTCAGCGCACCTCATAGGAAGTCCTACATCACAAAGGTAAGTCCACACAGCTGAAGGAACAGTGACAACAGATTAAAGCAATAAATAATGTAGGCATCAGGCTTCATCACAGTTATGACAACTGTAAAATTTCATGAGGTGAACGTTGTATTCAGCAGCCTAAGAAATACCCAAAAGAAAAAAGTGATGAGACAGAAGGTTTGAAGAGACAGAGAGACAGACAGACAGACAGACAGAGATGGAGACAGGGAGAGACAGACCAAGAGTTTTGGTTATGGCACATTTATGACCATCATTCTCATGTTTTGCTCTTAAGTTTTTCCACCTAATTAATCTGTCATGCTCTGTACAGTAAAACATTTACAATATGGGGCAAATGGGTAGGAAAGTAGAAAGATGATTAAGACATAAGCAGAATAGTGGTGGGTTATGGGTAGGAAAGTAGAAAGATGATTAAGACATAAGCAGAACAGTGGTGGGTTATTAAGTCAACACAAATGCTTTATTGCTCTACTTCTAAAGTGGTGTTCTATGTTTGTTTCTTTTTTCCTGATTGGTCCATTAAATGCTACAATTAGAGAGAAATAAAAGTATGTAATAAAAGTATAAAACTACTCATGTACCAACTCTTTTGCTCAACATTTTCTGGAAATCATCAATTCCAATGCCTTGGATCAACTTATCCACACCCCCACCAGGGGCAGCAATATCCTAGACCTGGTCATCACCAACATGGGTGACCAGTGTTCCACACCAGAGGCCAGCTCCTCGTTGGTCAGATCTGACCACACCTTAGACATTCACATCCCGCTCCCACCCCCCATTAGGAAAACAACAGTAAAAAATTTTTGCAAAGCCAACTTAACGCTTCTTAAGACAGAAGTGGCAAACTTCATGACACCCATGCAGATGGACAATAGAGGTACGACTGCTGAATCCTACACAAATGCACTTTATAAGCACTTACACAAGTGCATGGATCGTGCTATCCCTAACAGAACCAAGATGCTATCCTCCAAAAAAAGGAAGCCAATCTGGTGGTCTTCTGCCATAAACAAACTCTACAACAGAAGAAAGAAACTGTTGCAAAAAAGAGTAAAATCCCACGATTGGAGGAACTCCCTGGTCAGCCTCAGTAAGAAGCTGAGATCCCTCATAAAATCCTCCAAATCTAGTTATGAAAACAAAATTGCCACTGATTCTAAAGACAACCACAAAGCATTCTATAGCTATGTCAAAAATCTCAATGGCAACACTCAGATCTGCTCTGAGTTACAGCACAATGACACTAAATATACAGAACCAACTGATATTGCCAACATCCTGGCAGATAGGGTCAGTGCTAACTTTACTCCCCTCTCACCCCCTAAAGGGCCCATCTTTATACCGGAAGAATGCAAAGTTCCTGTAATCATGGCTGCACAGGTAAAAACCTCACTCTCCAAATCCAAGAACACAGCATCCATGGGACCTGACAACATCCCAGGCTGCCTTCTACATGAACTACAGAATGAACTGGCACCTCACCTATGTACCATGTTCAATCATAGCCTCACTTCAGGCTTTGTGCCCATTGAATGGCACACCGCAACAGTTATCCCACTCCACAAAGGGGGGGGCCAAAAGAGACCCCGGGAACTACTGACCCATTAGCCTGATGAGCCTTGTCTGCAAGGCCATGGAACATATCATCATGGAACTCATAAACAAAGACATTGGAGATCTCCAAACTCTGGACCCCACACAGTTTGGGTTTGTAAAAGGCAGATCATGTCTCCTAAACCTGATAGACTTCTTTGAAGTAGTCACCATAGCCATAGATGAGGGTAAGGTGGTTCACACAGCCTATCTAGAGCTCGCCAATGCATTCGACACCATCCCCCACTGTGGAATTATAGATAAACTCACTAAACTAGGTATAAATCCCTACGTGACAAGATGGGTTGCCAACTGGGTTACTGACAGAACCCACACTGTGAAAGTAGCAGACTCCAAATCAGACTTCAGACCAGTGACAAGTGGAGTACCACAGGGTTCAGTCCTGAGTCCTCTCCTGTTTGGTATCTACTTCTCTGAAGTACAGGCTAACACAGAAGGTCTTTGGCTAACTAAATTCACAGATGACTGCAAACTAGGAGCCATATTTGAAACTCCTAATGATGTGGACATCCTACAAAAGGGCCCCACTGAGACAGATGCCTGGTGTCAAAGACATGGTCTCAAGCACAATGCCAAAAAGTGCATTGTCATCCCCTTTAGTAAAAACTCTGTACCTATGAACTACCACATAGGCGGTAGTCTACTTAACACCGAAAGTATGATAAGAGATCTTGGGACACATGTGGAGAGTAGTCTGTCCTTTGATAATCACATCACCAAAGTGGTCAGGAAATCATTCTACATGGCACACATCATCACAAAAGGTTTCTCATCGAGAAAATAAGAGGTCATTGTTCCCCTCTACTCATCACTTATTAGACCCATTATAGAGTACAATGCCCTTTTGGTATGTATCTCACAAGACATCTACAACAACTGGAAAGGCCGCAGAAATACCTCACAAAGAGGATTACTGGCCTCAAACAGATGCCTTACACAGACCATCTCAAAAAACTCCAGCTTTACTCCGTTGCATATCGCCTACTCAGAGGCGATCTCTGCCTAACATACAAAGCTATGTCAAACCCAGAACTGTTGGACATGCTCCACTTAAAGAAATCCCAATCCCTCCGAACTACTTGCTCTAGGGACCTAAACCTTGTCACCACAATAAACAGAACATGCTGGAGGGATAGATTCCTGTCCCAGAGACTTCCCATACTCTGGAACAGACTACCTATCTATGTCAAACAGAGCTCCTCATTAGCACTCTTCAAGAAAAATTTTGATGATTGGATGGGTAATAGGAAATTCATCCCGGGGATCACTTCTGTGGTTCTGCTTGACAGGGGCACAGGAAAATAATTTTCTTGGGTGGCGAAAGCCAGGATACCTTTTTAGCTAGGCTTGTATAGGCCCTAGGGCCAATAGCCTAGTACCTACCTATGAACCTATGTGTACTTACACACAGAAAAGTAATATGATATAAAATTAAATACTAGTGTGACATGTTTCTGGAATAAAATGCTTGACATTATGCAAAAAAAGCAGTCTACAGACCTGTGAATTAGCACAGCACACCAGATAGGAACTCTCATATCATGACATCAAGTAAACTAATAATTGTTACAGTAACTGTTTGAAAGCAGTGGCATTACTCTGTATTCCCATAGTGCAACAGGGTTAAGCACATTTGCACAAAGATAACCAGAATAGTGTGGACTAGTATGGGTGATGGCAAAAACTCACCATTTTTTGCAATAGGATATGCAATACCATTCACTGTCACTCAGCACTGGTGCACAATGCCAAGCTCCATGCTAATGCTGAGCTGAAAAAGTGAAAGCTTTTTGTATAGGCCATTTTTGGCCAAGTGGGTTGTGTGCAGTTCTATTTTTTAACCAAATTAAACAAGTGAAAAAGGGGTCGATAGGACAATGGTGAATATGGAGCGGGGGCATGAGTAAAGAATACAGGAATCTGCAGGACGGTGTTTGGAGTACATTATAGCTATCCACATCTTTACAGCAGGAATGTAGATTTGTAATCAGAATTTGATGAATTTGGAGAGTTACTACACCAGAGATGGGTGACAACAACAAAAGAGTAATGTTATATAGTCAATTCAACCAGATCAGCTGTGGCAAAAAGATACATAAATGAAGAGAAAAGCTAGGTATGAGGCATATTTTTTGGTGGGACAGGTGTCAATATTTTTTTGAGGGAGGACTACTGGGGAAGTTGCTTAGGAATAAAAAGGTCCAGGTGGGTAGAGTAAGTTAGGCAGCGGACAGAGACATACAGGACATACAAAACAAGACAGGGATGCTGATGGACACAAAATGTTTTGGAATACCATGGGATGGGAGAGGTAGGGGACATAGGAGGCACATCTGGATTAATCTTGAGCATAATGAGAATTTGGTCCTAAACCTCAAAACTGTCATCACTGTTTCAGCCATGGTTGTGGATTCAGTTTTGCAACCTGACACAGGACCTAGTCAACTCTCCTCATTTGGGCACTGAGGCTATTATGTCCTCCATCAGCCTTGTCAGTTCCTGATGGGTGAGAAAGTCACCACCTCCAGTACTACTCATGGTGGGTACCACTGCACCAGCAGCCGAGGAAGTGCTACCTGACACAGCTGGAGCAGGGTGAGCAGGAGTTGCGGAGACAATGCTGACAGACTGTGACCTTGAAGTGCTTGTTGCCTGTGCTGCCTGTGGTGTTACCACTGCAGCCACCTGTGGAGGTATGTTGGGCCAAACTCCAGCAGTCAGTCTAGCTGCCTGTGCTGATGGTCATTTGGGTCTCAGCATCAATGTATTAAAAATAAAAAACAATGTAAATAAAAAATTGAGAGAGAGCGAGACCACGATATGGTTGGAGTAGACAATAGAAGGAGAATAACGGTATGTCACATTATTTTTCACTACATAAACAAATATGATTATAAATATGTTTATCTTTTCCACATCCAGATATGGTGCAAAGGTGTTGATATTCCATAAAGTAAATTAATATCACCGCTATAATAAATAATTATATATGGAAAAGGAAACAATTAATTGACTATGGCATATTACATTTTCTAAGTGCATAATTCCAGTTACCAAAACTGAAATGTTAACATCATTTAATATTGCGGTAATGATTTTAGAAATACTGTCCTGTAATAAAAGTTAATTTCTGCTTCTGAGAGTTGAACCCACTCACACACATGCACACACGCAGTTAAGGTATAGTCATTGCCTCATGCCTTCTCCAAGTGCTATTAGAGCAGGCATGTGTGGGTGATATACAGCTTAGGTATGACTGTTCATATTGATATGGACTGATGGCCTGAAAAACATTATCTGGCTTCCACTCATTCATGATGCGTACTTATTCTGTGCCTCTTTGAGGTGAGGCAATCTCTCCTAATGGTTCTCACAGTTCAGGAATAGATCTAATGCAACTGTACAGAAGAGAAAAAAGAGAAGATATGAAAGCATAATGAATGAATAAATGTATTAACTGGCCAATCCATGCAATATCATTGACTGCTTATGGGTTAGTATTATTATACAACTGGTGGGTGTTGGCAGTCTTAAACTCATCCTCCTATCAGCTCAGGAGGCTGTTTTTGTGCCCCTTCATGTCACTGTAATGGTGATGACATTGTTACCCAGTGACTGGGATGCCAGTTGCACTGGAGATTGTGTTGGCCAATTCATTCCAAGCCTCAGCCTGAGACCCCTGCAGCAGCCTCCAGCTGTAGAGCTTGACAAGGTGTTCCACAAAAATCCTGGACTCCTCAACACCCCACCTTTGTACTCTAAATGGAGCACCAGCCTCACCTTCACCAACCATACCTACTGAACTACATCTAGAACTATGTGTCTGAATTGCTGCCCAAATCAGATATCACATTTTATTTATTTATTTATTTTACATTTGTTTACTGGGAAGGTTTGCCTGGGTCAGAATGAACCCATTTTCAGCAGAGGCCCAAGAAGAAAAGCTTAATTTACAGATTGAAATATTCATTTTTTTAAATAGAAAAAAATAACTAAAATGTACAAAACTCTTTAAATGCTCCAGTTATAGAGTGAAGTATTCAAAACTTTTTAACGGGAGACTGAACTGTACCAACTTTTTAAGCAAAAATACAATATTACAAGCCATACAAGCGATGGGTATATTGTGATAAGGGAAACACAGAGCACAGTATTATAAGAAATACAAGTGCTAGGTGCATTGCTAGAATGTGGAGATGAGGGTAGTGAAAGAGGGATGAAGCCTTAGGGGTACGAGGAGAGAAAGAGGAGGGATTTAAGGGAGGCAGGAATAGTAGCAGAGATAAAGGGAGAGAACTGAAGGACAGATTAGACTGGTGGGAAGAGATTAGACTGGATCAGTACATAGACACAGCTAAAAGCTGTTCAAGAGTTGTTTCAGTACAATTTTGAAAGTAGGTTAGTAGCAGTTCTTATAGGTAGCAGGAGTGAGTTCCATAGTTTTGCTCCATAGTGAGAGTATAGGCTTACCTACCTGGGCCACATAATCCAAGAGTTCCATCACATCTCTTTTCATGTAGTCCAGGGAGGTACATCTCAGGTCATTTACACCCACATGGACAATGACTGAGTCATATTTGTGCTTGTTGTGGAGTGACCTGAGTGCATGTGTTATGTGGCGGATCCTGGTACCTGATATATACAACTGACTGTCACCTACTCCTTGTTCATCCTAGTGAGTGGGATATCAGTGTGCCTCACAATTGAGTCTCCTATGATTAGTGCATTGGGCAAAGTGTTTTGCCTTAAGGGCTTAGGTTGAGGGGCACACTGTGGTGGCGAGCTATGTGTTCTGGGGTTAGTGTTGTGTTATGGTGGTGGAATGCATGTCTGTCTCGGGTTTCTCTGTTGTTTGGGTAAGTTTTTATTGAGAGCCTCTGTGAAGGTGGATGTATGGCTTGTGTTTCTGTGTGTGTTGTGATTGTTGGTTTGTTGGAGGGCTGTGTGTTCTATGTAATGATTTGCAGGTGTTGACCTTCTCCTCTTGACCAGCTAGTGCAACAAAATGCAGTAAAATGCAGTTAAACAGTAATGAAGTGCAGGAGATAGCAATGAAATATAGTTAATCATTAGATTGCTTTGAAATAATAGCTCACAAAACACAACAGAAACAGACAGCACTAATATAGCAGCAATTCAGTAGAATACTGTCATCAATTTAGTGAGGCTACCAACAAGCAGTAATAAATATGGCGAACAGCAAAATGAAGTAGAAAGAGGTACAGTTTTTTTTTGTAGTAGAAAGTGAAGAGACAGAAGATAATGAGATAAGTCAAGGTTCAGAAGCTAAAGGGGTGGGCCTTTACTATGTTCTCACTATAAACAGTAGAATACACAGATGTAATGTGACTGGGGGGGGGTGTCCAGCATCAACTTTAAACCTGAGTTGGGCAACTTAAAGCCACCAGGATTTAAGACCACCACCACAACCACTGGTACAAAACAGTTGTACAGATTACAGAGATATGTAGTAAAACAGAAGTGCAGAAAACATTAGAAAATAAACACATCTTTTTCCAATATCACAGCAGGAAAAAAGGCAGAGGGCCAGTCTCTCAGCAGTTATGAACAGCTTGACCAAACAAGTATAACTGGTTTAAAACACTGGCTATTAAAGGCAGAGAAACAGAAACCAGCCCAATTATCCAATCAAAATAACAGTTTTGCAAGAGTGCTTTTAGCTAAATTAAACCAGACTGATTACTTTCTGCAACAAAGAAAAACAGCTAGGCCTATCTAGACAAAATACCTCACTACACACTGAAGGGTCACAAAAATATTCAGCTCTATCAGACAACAAAAATAACAAGTTTTACAGTAATGCTCCTAGCTTGATTAAACCAGACTGATTGCTTTCTGCCAAAAAGAAAAACTGCTAGGCCTCTCTAGACAAAAGATTTCACTACAAACTGAAGGGTCACAAACAGTAGCATATATTCAGCTGTATCAGACAACAAAAATAACAGTTTTGCAGGAATGGTCCTAGCTAGATTAAACCAGACTGATTACTTTCTGCCACAAAGAAAAACAGCTAGGCCTCTCTAGACAAAATATTTCACTCCAAACTGAAGGGTCACACACAGTAACAAATACTCAGCTCTATCATACAACAAAAAAGAGACTAAAACAAGAAAAGAAAACGAGCAGGCAATGGAATATCCAACTGTTTGTTGTACGTAAGCGCTCTCACTGAACAAAATACTTCAGCTTCTTCAGACAAGTAAAAACTATTCACTTCCCAGTTTAAAAACCTAACACAAACCTGATGAGCCAATGGGCTGGGCCAGCCCAAGTACATGATGTCATGCAACATTAAGCGTTTAAAGCAACATTGACTAATTAAATCATGTTGCCCAAATGATAGTCTTAAGCATCTAAAAAAAGGTTAATAAAAAAGTTTACCATTTCCAACCCAAGACAAAAAATAAATACAAATACAATTGGGATGGTAAATGATGCTTAAAAAAAGACCATTGTTATATAAAAAAATAAAAATAATAATGATAATAAATAAAGTGTGTACTGTGTAAATCTGTAGCATTGAAATATATTATGTTATGCTATTAAAATGAGTTACATTATGTTAATGTAAAAAAAACAATATGTAAATACATCATACAAGACTCATACATCATAGGCCTTATGGTGTTATACATGCAAAAACATATAAAAAACATAGAAAGTCTTACTCATAAACACATATAAAAAGAAGAAAAGTCATTTAGATGTTTTAAACATTTTTTTTGTGAAACAAAAAAGCTGCCACCCCTATCTTGCCAGGGCTTTAAGCTTGAAGAAGCTCTTGATAGATAAGGCTTCATTTAACCCTGGAAAAGAGTAAGCAGCAGTTGCAATTTGCCATTCCACTTCTGTGACAGTTGCGAACCATTTTATATCGGGAAAACAGAGAGGAAATTAAAACAGAGGATTTATGAGCACCAGTACAGCATTATGAACAAAACTAGTACTAGTGCTTTAGCCAGACACACCCTTATTTTCCCAAGTCACAATTTCTTATTCGTGGTTTTACAACAAGTAGAACATAACAAAAGAGGAGTGCCCTGGGAACTCAAATTAGAAGAGGCTGAAGTGGAATCTTCTTTTTATATTTCTTTGACCTAACTTGTCTGTGTATGTTGTGAGCTTCTCTGTTGTGCATAAGAGCAGAGATGTGAAGATGTGAGACTTGTAATGCAGTTGTAGATCTTCATCTGTATGAGTCTGTGGGGATTACCATAGTAATGTACTGCTGTTTTTTTGTTTCTCACAGGAGACCAGGGGGGGTTGGAATCTGTCCCCCTCACAACCTGATGTCAGTGTCTCATTGGATGCTGATGATGATGGTGGCCACAGTGAGGCACAGCTGAGTTTGTCTGTGGCTGAATCTGCCCACAGGTTGACATCCCTATTCTGCACGATTGTCACCACACACAGTCAGTATGCCCACACATACCCAGTCCCCAGAGGCCACAGATATTGGACAGTCAGAGGGTGGCAACATTGAAAAGACAGTGTGATAACTATGGCATCAGTGAAAGAAGACACTGGCCATAGGCCATAGCCAGAGAGATGGCAAGGTCCAACACAGGTGGATTGACAGGGGTGCTCACAGGACGACTGCTGTCCATCCACCACCTGTTGCAGATGTCACATCATGGTTCACTCATCATATGTTTCAGCCCATCATGGAGGCACAGGCACATTCTGAATGCAACACCAGATGGATGCATAGGGTATGGATGCAGCACAGTCTGACATCTGTGGCTGCCTCCACCATATTGGGGACACCCTGGATCAGTTCCCTGCTGTCATGGATAGACAGTGGGCTGAGACAGTGTCTGTCTTTACTGGACAATGTCTGTGTTGGAACATCTGGTTGGAGTTGGGTATTGGACACATGGGCGAAGGTCATCAACACCATCTGCTGGGACTCCACATGGCCATGCAGAGTCACGCTCCCATAGTGGTAGTACCTACAGCACTACAGAGGGAAATATGCTCTCCACACCACAACATGGCAGGCTATGGCCACATGGTCCTGGGCCATCCCGTGGAGGACACAGCCCCAGTATTTTGCAGTCACCATCAGTTACTAACACCACATCTGTCCTTGGGCATGGTGGTGCCAGTACAACTCCTGGCATAGCCAGTTCACATGTTCATGGACAGAGATGGTGAATTGTCCACTCTACCATGTACTGTCCAGAGCTGTCCAACATATACACACACATAGTGCTAGCACTGGGCTTGACTGTGTGCATGCACACACTCAAAACACCACTGTCACATGCAGGTCACCAACAGACAACACGGCACCTCTCCATGGCCCATCTAACCTGCATCCCTTCCTGACTCACACACATGCTGTCACCTGTTTGGCAGAGCCTAGGCTTCTGGCAACCCACACCACACCCTGTGCATGTGATGATACCTGTGCCACATCCCAGCCATCCATGCCATCGATGCAGGGAAAACCAAATATGTGTCTGATGCACAGGGTGACTATATTAATTTACATGTACTTGTGTAGTGTAATATTGACCCGCAGTAGTGGTGCTGCGGTAGCACTGTCACCTCACAGCAAGACGTTGTTGTGTTCGACTCTCAGCTAGAGCGTCTTCAGTATGGAGGCATGCGTGAATGGACATGCCTTCGTTGAAGGTTGTGCATCAGGGCTGGTAACTCGGCACATAAAAATCCACTACCAAACATTAGCGGACCGGAGTTCCGCTGTGGTGACCCCTAACCGGGATAAGCCGAAAGACACAACAACTTGTGTAGTGCAATATTGTTTTCCCATCGCACTTATTGCGGGCCACTACAAATATTGTTTGTTGGCATGTGCCATGACTACACATGAAGCTTTGTGTTTCTTTGTTGCATTATGTTAGACTGGCAGTAGTGTTACAGAATGACAGGTGTGTCATTGACCAGTGTATGTGTCCATTCCAGGTGTCTGAGGGGTTAAACTATGGAGTCATGACAGCAGTACAGTGGCATGGGATGGCATGATGGCACAGCAGCAATATGATGTCAGCAAGGTAAGGCAGTATATGTGCATGGCTGCCTAGGTGCATATGTGTATAACAGTGCATCAGGGACAATGAGGGCAGTCAGCATAATCATGCATTCATACTTTGTGACAAGGTCTGCTACCCTCGATACGTGTCATGTGGGTTTTCTGAACATACAAATCTAGGAGGTGGCGGACAGCAGTTATGCTTATGTGGAGGAGGGCAATTTAGAGGCCATTACCTAGTCACATGCCCATAAAATGCATAATCATTACATGGAGATAGCCCACATGGGCATGTCAATAGTGCTGTAAGGAGATATATTTATACACACACACAGAGTTGGCTGATGTGAAATTAGAACCCCTGCCTATATACTATTACACAATACAGCTTGCAGTGCGTATTGCATGTGTCACGGAGTTTATCTGATAGGCTTGAAGTACTTATTGCATGTGCCATGGAGTTTATCTGATATTAGACTGTGAGCTAACACCCTTAAGGTGGATGACATCAGCAGGCGTTGTAAAGGAGGCCAATGTAGAGACCAGCAGCTAGACACAGGGCTTTATAACCATTACACAGAGATAGGCCAGATGGGCATGTCTGTCATGCTGCAAGGGGATACCTTTACAAACAAAGTTGGATGATGTGAGATGTAGAACCCCTATTTATCTACTATTACACATACAGTTCACAGTACTAATTGCATGTGCCACAGGTTATGGCTGCTGTATATGTAAATGCAGGCACAGTACTTGTGGAGTACGCTAAGTGGCCTTGTGTTAGAAAGCATGTCTGGCCTGCAGAGTGATACTGCTTGGTACTGTTAATGTATCTAGTGTCCTAGGAGTTGGATATGTGGCAGTTTGCAGTTTGATAGGTGGGCATGTGGCCAGGGACAATATGGCCTGTCCAAGGCATGAATTACAACCAGTGTACATTATACCACCTGCTCACCTGTTGATGTTTACAGGGTGACATTCTGCAGACACAGGGGTCTGTGGGTGAGTGGATTATGTCCTGTTGTGGCCTTGGTATGTTTCCATTGGGCAACTGTTGTGATGTGTAAGTGCTGATAACCCCAGCATTCCAGGGTCTGTGCGGACATTTGTACATCCCCACACATATCTATATAAATGTGTATAACAGGGATGTCTCCTTAACTGTTGTGTGTGTACATTGTGTAAATGTGTTATGTAGATATATGTAGAGAGTCTATGTATCATTGTACTTTAGATATATATATATATATATATATATATATATATATATATATATATATATATATAATCTATATCTTGTTAACACACACACACACACACACACACACACACATATATATATATATATATATATATATATATATATATATATGTATATATATATATATATATATATATATATATATATATATATATATATATATAAAAAATGTGCCACATACTGATAACTACACTAAGCAAGCATGAGGGGGATAGGGAGAGACAGATATGTATACGTAGCTGTATGTATGTACAGACATTTTTCCACATAGCAAGTCTTTGGGTGGAAGAGGCAACAGACTTGGGCTCAACTTAGCTAAGAGCTGGAGCATGCCCAGTGTGACTGTCAGTACTTACAAGGTGACTCCAGGCCAGAGCTGCCTGTACACCAGTGTGGGATTATGTGTGCTGTGTGCTGCAGGTCATTGGCTGCTGCATCTGTTACCACAGTACAGCAATTCCCTGATATTGTCTAAGGCATTCTCTGGCTGTTTGCTGATTTTAAAATGTGAGTCATACCCCTCAACTGTACAGAGCTTCACAGAATGTCAAGATGTTTGCCTCATATTTTTGGCATATTTTACATAACATTGTGGTTTTCTGGCAAATTAGTGGCAAAGCAGTAAAAGTTGAAGTTAATACATAATGGCAGGCATTTGAGTTTCAGACTCCATACACATCAGGAGATTTATGCTAATTCAAGACCTGTTATTCTATCAACTTTCTACATTTGTAAGAGCAATATTTAAAACTTGTCCCTATTTGTGAGCCTTTGTCCCACTTTTATTCATGGTTTTGGCCAGATTTCTTGCTCTAAGAGATTGAGAGGTATGTTGTGACTGGAGTACATGATGTAACACCACACAGGGTGACAGTCTGCATACCTTTCCCTGTACATGTTTTTGCAGAATGTCCAGCATTTCACCCTATATGTATGCTTTGTTCCTCATATATTTGTGGTTTTCTGGTAAGATACTGTAAGATACAGTTGCTGAATTGTTATAACAACTGAGACATTTAAGTGATTATCTTTATATCCTGCAGGTAATCTGACCTTTTGTAACCTGCTGTTATACTAGCCACCTTCTAGGTTACTCAGATCATGTATAATGTCTGTCTCTAGATTTGGCCCTTTGTCCCCCCAATTCACTCTGGCTTTGTCCAGCTTTGTTGTGGTAACAGATTAAGGGGTTATGACATTCTGTGGGAATACCACCATATGACTACCTCAAATGCAAATGATGTGGCTACTGCCAGATTCAAACAATCAACACCTTCAGCCATTCTAATGGCATTAGCCTACTGAGCCACACAGGCTGTTAGACAGGGATCTGTCATTCATCACACAATCAACAGCATACAGACATATGCTGTCACCCTTACGTTACATGAGACATAGAATGTGTAGCCAGGTTCTATGTCACAGCCTTGGAATTGGGTGGTCTGCTAATATAGCAGACATACTACTATAGTAGTTGTAGGGAACACGGATGAGTTGGGGGTGAGGGACAGCCAGCACATGCTCTGTTGGCATACACAGTCGTGCAACTGTTCTGTGACCCCACTGTTTGGCATCTCCCTTGAATAATGTCATGGGGTTTCCAGCCATGAGGCCTTGTGAATATTATGGGGCACATACTACTGGACAGATTACCTGTTGTCCAAAGTGGCTGTTAGATCTCTGCAAGCTCAGTAGCCCACTATATTCCCTTGCATACATGTGGCAGGTCCATACATATGTTATCCCTTACAAGTTTTGATTAGCTGTGTGACTTACGTTGCGAATGAAGCAGTTGACAGACCTGTCGTTCAGGGCTGTCTCTGTTTGATGCACACAGTCTACAACAAGTACATGGTGAGGCAGAGGTTGTGTGGGCTGGCTGGCATCAGAGTCAGAGTAAGGTGTCAGTCGCTAGGGCCCTAAGTTCTCACTGCAAGTGCTATGCGTTGTTTCTTGGCCAAGACCAGGGCATACTGGGCATACCTATGTCTGCCTACAGGGTTTTCCTCCTCAGAGTCATGCTGTGGGTGCAGCTGTGGTGACTTAGACAGTGGTGGGGGCTATGTATCCTATCCTTTGCTGATCCTGCTGCAGCTGTTTCCACAGGATCATATTATATTGCATGGCACATACTGTGAACATGTGTGTAAGTATGGCTGGAGAGTACTACAGGGCTAAACCAGATGTATCGAGGCACTAGAACCAGATTTCAGCTGCCTAAACACATGTTCTATGATGTTCCTAGTTTGTGTGTGTGCCTCATTATGGCATTCTTCTGTGAGTGGGTGTGCATATCTGATGGGTGTCATCATCCATGGATCCAGTGCATAGCCAGCATCCCCCAATAAATTGCTGTGTGGGATGCCCCCCGTAGCAAACATCTGGTACAACTGTGATGCATGCCAGATATGGGAGTCATGATAACTGCCAGGGCTGCCAGCAAACAAATTCATGATTATGCCCTGGGCATTGCACAAGACCTGGCAGTTGATGGAGTGTTATCCCTTGTGGTTGATGTAGATTCTACCCTCATCGAGTGATGCCTTGATGTATACATGAATGCAATCTATGGCACCCAGTACATCAGGGTAGTGTGATACATGGTAGAAGTGTTGCTTACTTCTGGCTCTCACCTCAGGGATGAGGGGAAAATAAATGTGCACACTGACATGTGGTAGCATGGCATCCAGGAACTGGTGAAATACCCTGGAGGCTGATGGCTGTGAGACCCACATCATGTCCCCAGTTGGTCTTTGGAATGCACTCATAGCTAGTTTTCTAAGAGCTACACATGCCTTTCTTTCCACTGGGATGGGTTCTCGTTTGTTGGTTCTGGGTCTGAGTTTAGGTCAGCAGAGTTCAATGAGTTTATGTAGTATGTCCCTTTCCATCCTGTAGCTCTCTACAATCTCCAGTCCTTGTAGCCCCTGCAAGGTTACCCTGGGCCTGAACACTTTTTTCCTTCTCAGTCTAGGCCTATGGTAAGCATGATCAGCAGCAGCATTGACCTCAGCATCTAGCACATACATATGCAGCAAACCTGCAGCAGCCCCTAGGATTTCTTCAGTTAAAAATCCCAAGTCTGTACTCCATTGGTGTAGAGTATGGAGGTGATATCAGATTGTAGGATTTCTGCAACCATTATAGTGCTCTGCTGTAGATGCAGTTGTTGTGATTGGCTACCTATGATGCTTTCCACCTACCAAGTACATCATTAAGGACTGTTAATGGCCCTAATTCAAATGGAACAGGGGTCATCAGTAATTAAGATATTATTGCCTTTCACAGCCAATTTTCTTTTTTACAGCCTTCCTCTATCAGCACTGCAGCACACTGTGGAAACACACGTTACAATGGTAAACATTGCTCAGCAGTCATTTTCCACACCCCCATGAAAGGTCATGCTCAGCATGGTGGCATGCCATGCAAACATTCTCAGACCCACTGAAACATGTGCCCTGAAGGTAAACAAAGCTTAGCAGACACTGTACACATCCCCCTGTTCAGCAGACCGACACACTGCACCAACAGGCACCGCTATGCTCCAATGAGCTTAAAAGGATGTGGACACAACCCCTTTTGATGTCAGTTACCTTTCATGTGGACACCAACATGGATCTCTGCCTACACAAATGGGATCTGCAGGCATGGATACTCATTTGTGCTATTCAGTAACCCCAGTTCATTTGCCTATAGATCCATGCACACAATCTGGGAACTACAAAGTACCAGGCCCTGCCTCATTTGCAACCACAGCAGTCTACCAGTGTACATACTCTATGCAGGGTCCTATAATGCATTACTGTCACATACAACTAATTTTCATTTTTACACTTTTTAAATTTTCTTTTTTTCTTAACAGCATGTTTGCACACTGTGGTGCATCTCACAAACATAATCTGATTAATAATTAAAAAGAAAATATTTTAAATTATTTCCATAAGGTTTTGCACACACGGTGGATAGTTTTGCACATATCTGTGTCTACTATGCTATTTCTGTCCTTCTTACTGCAATTCTACAGCCCCTGTCCTCTGTTTAACATCCTGTACATGGAATTTTTCCATGTACATTTTGGACACAAACACAGGGTCTGCAGGACTGCATATCTGCTTGCTGGATCACTCTAACACTCTCATTTGCATACAATTCACCTGCTTATGAGATGGTTTGCATGACAGGAACACTTCCGTGTTGGCATGCTCATGCATGCCCCTCAGCTCTGTTTCCTGGATCTCAAACCTGCTTACTTTCCTGTAAGCAGTGTGCCACTATGCCTACATGGAAAATAACTCAGTGTAGACTTTATTAATTTCCCCCCACAGTCTTCTCTGGTTTCATACTCGCATTCATTCACACAAGCATAACTCTCATCGTCTTAGCACAAAACATCTGGACAAAGCCAAAAATAATAGGGGACAAAGCCCCAAAAATAGGGACAAACTTTAAATATTGCACTTATAAACTTAGAAGTTGCTAGAATAAAAGATATTGGGCAGGATTCATGAAGGCTTGCACGGAGTCTAAGAGTAGTGTAAGACTCCATGCAGCCTTCGCGATCCAGGAACAGCCCTAAAGTCCGTGTAAAAGATCAGCTAAAACGTCTCTTACACGGAGTGGGGGTGGATATTCTAATAACTTCACTTGCAGCCCAAAGGCATGCAAATGAGGTAGATTAGTGATCCATGAAGCCCAAAGCAGCCCATGTAAGAGCCGTTTAGCTGCAGAAATGTACTCAGTTGACAACTGAGTACGTTTCTGCAAAAACCACAATGGAGCCATGTCAGCTCCAAATAAAGGGTGTATATGTGTCAGGCAGCATGCCAATGGCCAAATATGTGGCCATTGGCAAGGTACCCCGATGCAAATATGAAAAATAAATCTTTTTTTTTTCCGGCGATCGCCGATGTTTAAACGCAACGCAGCCCCGCGCAAACGGGCTGCACTGTAAAAAACATAAAAATGAAGGTTATAAACCCACAAATGTGGGTTTTATGCAATACATGGATTTAAAATGCAGGGACCAGCAGACCAAAAACAACATGGCCACTGTTTAGTGGTTGCTAAGGGGGGAAGCTGAGTCTAAGACATGTAACTAAGCATTAGTAGGCAATCTGATGTAAATGAGTGATAGGATACTGAATTCCACTGTCACATAGCAAATGAGCACATTCTGAATAGTGTAAGAGATACATAAGGGGGAGGAATAGAGTAGGAGATAGGTGACATCACAGGGGGGAATGGTAGAAAGAAATGCAGTTCATTGGAGGTTAGTGTTACATGACAGATGTCAGACACATATCATGGAAAGAGGAGTGCCACAACATAAGCATGGGAAAGTCAAGAAATGGAAGGTGTACACTGTTGCTTACACCAAAATTTCTTGCTGGGCGTGCATGTGCACGTGTGCGTGCCATGAAGCGTGAGTAGGGCAGTGTGCGTGTGTGTAAGGCAGACTGAGCATGTGGGAGCCTGTTGGCAGACTTGTAACAATGTTTGTGCTGGTGTGCGCGCGTTTTAAACCGAATAAGACGATTGTAAACCATGTAAGCATGTGTGCGTGCGTGTAAGCCACTGTGAGCGTGTTTCTGCTGGTATGCACATTGCTCACCCCTGAGGAAACAGAAAGGAAAAAGGAAGCAACAGAATTAGTAGGAAGCTAGCAGGGAATACTGCTGGAGGTAGCAGGTGAAAACAATTAGAAGCAGGCAATCACACAGGCAGAATAGTAGCTCAGTCAAGCACTTAAAACTCTGCAAACAGCAATGCAGGATGTTTCTCTCAAGAGACACTGCAAGACAGGAGTAAGCTATTAGAAGTGAAAACTGAAAAAGCATGCAAATCAGC
>NC_056731.1:1988630694-1988673093 GCF_019279795.1 Protopterus annectens | reverse complement strand
TATGTGGTAATTAATGGGTACATGTTTTTTCCAAAGGGATAATTATACATTTCTTGGCATTGAGCTTGAGCCCATGGCTCTGGCACCAAGCATCTGTTTCTGTAAGGCCCTGTATTCCAGGACTCTTTGTAAGCTTCTGAGCCCCCCAAGCATTTCTGTGTTGGAGGGAAGCCTTCTAGCTTATCAGTGGGAGTGGTAAGCATTAGGTAGTCTATCTACCACAAGAGGAGTGGTTCCTGGCCCCAAAATTGTAGATATTGGCTGTTTGGGCAGTTTTATTTCCATCTCTTTCAATGCTCTGGTTTAAAAGCCGCACTTGCACTTGTTTCATACCTTTCCTGTAACTAGCCTAGTCCAAATTCAGAGTTGCTGTATCCAGGACTGTTGGTAAGCTTCTGAGCCCCGCAAGCCTTTCTGTGTTGGAGGAAACCTTCTAGTTTATCAGTGGAAGTGGTAAGCACTAGGTAGCCTGTATACTACGAGAGGAGAGGTTCTTGGCCCAGAAATTGTAGCTGAATGACCATTTGGACAGTTTGTCCGTCTCTTTCAACTTTCTGGTTTAAAAGACCACATCTGCGCTTGTTTCCCATCTTTCCTGTAACTAACATACTGGGTAGCACTTGAAAGCCTTAAACTGATACAAGCCTTTTAGCTTAGGAGAGAGACTTTAGAGTGATTAAGTATCAGTTTTCTGTACTTTCTGCTGTACTTAACTGTTTTCTGCCTAAACGCATATTTTCCAGCATTTATTGTGATTTCAAAGCTTGTTTTTTTCACATATTGTATTTATTTGACTGCCTGCACTTTTAAAAAGTTGTGTTTTGTTTAAATAATTTGTTTAACTGTTCTAGGCTACACACTAAAGTGTGATACCTTTTCGATCGTTTGTAATCATTTAAAGCTGTTTTAAGTGTATTTTTTACTGTTTTTGCCTTATCTTTTCAAAAAAAAAACAAAAAAACAAAATTCCTTGTTTCCCTCCTTTCTAAGCTAGTATAGTCCAGTTTTCAAGCTAGTACTGAATTCAGGGCCGTGATACTAGTTTCTGAGTTGCCCATACCTTACTTGGATAGAAGGAAGTTTCTCTGTTCACCTGTGAGAGAGGGAAGCTTTGAGCAACCTATCTGTCCCTGGAGGAGTGGTTCCAGCCCAGAAGTTAGTAGTTTATTGGCCATTTTGGGCTAATTTCTATCTCTTTCATTTCCCTACTATAAAAAACATGTTTGCATGGTTTTGCGCTCCGGGCATTGCCGGTTAGCTGCGGTTAAATTATTCCCGGCTCCATTAAGTCTCCTCTTCAGTTTTTCCCTGGAAACTAGTCTAACTCTCAACCTAAGCACTCAAAAAGCATCTTACAGCCTAGCACTTGCTCAGACCTAATAGCAAGTATTAATATACCCTGACACTGATTGCCCAGCTGGGCAAGGCTCTTTATTCACCCCTCACCAACCAATTGACTAAGCAGCTCACCCTACTATTCAGGCATGACCAAAGGGCAACTTCAGATGCACTCTCCAGTCCAGCTGGTGAATCTGGGTATCCTGAGGCAATGTTACAACTGCCTCATGTACACAGACAACCCTCTCCTCCTACCACAAAACACTAATATATGTGAGAGCTGCAATTATACAGCCAAACTGGAAGCTAAGCTGTCTCTACTCAAGACTGGAACAGACAGTCAAGAGGAGAAAGTAAACACTTGCACCACAACTCCAGCCACACACAGACCTACTAAAACAGCACTGGCAAATAATACACATAAATACACAACATCATACTTGGAGGCTCTAAATAAAAACCTACAAAAGCATCAGAGACTTCCAAAGCAGACACCCAAACAACCTGCACTTCCTGTCACAAACCAGACAACACATAAAACACAAAATCAGTGTGCCATACAATCGCAGTCCTTAAGGCGAAATAACATACCTAACACACTAGTAATAGGTGACTCTATATCAGGCACACTGACGTCCTACTCACTAGGCTGGACAAGCAGAAGGTAACTGTTAGCTGCCTGTCGGGAGCCAGAATCCGCCACATAACACAAGCACTCAGGTCACTCTAGAACAAGTACAAATATGACTCTGTCATTGTTCATGTTGGTGTGAATGACCTGAGACGTACTTCGCTGGACTACATGAAAAGAGACATGGAAGAGCTCTCTGATCATGTAGCCCAGGTTGGCATGACCCTGATCCTGAGTAGCATCCTGCCCTCACCAAGAATGATACCTCAGTATAAAGAAAAAAATGATAAATTTCAACAATTGGCTAAGCTTCTGGTGTCATTCAAAGGGGATCCAGTGTCTGTCAGCCTGGGATGACATGCTCGACAAGCTGCGTTGCTTCATAAGATACATCTTGCACCTGTCACCCCTATTCTTTTGAATACTGGCCAAGGCTCTTGCTGCCCCCATACTGCCTTTTTTAAGCAAGGCTGAAAAGTCAAACCCACCTCCATAAACAGCACAATTAACAAAAAACTGAGGGTTATGCTACTCAAAGCCAGGAGTTTAAATCTCAAAATGCAAGCGCTCGAAGCACTCCTCAGTATGGAGAATGTCGACATCTGCGCAGTAACTGAAACCTGGTTCAAGGCTCCAGAGAACACCCCAGCACTACTGAGTCTACAACTCATACCACACGTTTCGGCCATAGAACATGGACCGAAACACAAAAGGAGGGGGTGTATCCATATTCATCAAGGATCCCTACACCTCCATGTTAGTGGTGCAGCATGATACCTCTGAGATCATCCATGTGCACCTAACATCGGGCAAATCTGCAATGCAAATTGTGACCTGCTGCAGATCAGCCTCCATGACCCAGGACCACCACTCCACCTTTCTGGAGACACTGGAAAACATGAAGGTCTTACCAAACACCCTGATACTGGGAAATTTCAATTACCCTACCATTTACTGGGAAAACTACTCGAGTACAAATTTCCAGGCCCAACGCTTCCTGAAATTCATCAATTCAAACACCTTGGATCAGCTGGTAAACTCCCCTACCAGAGGTGAAAACATATTGGACTTGGTCATCACCAACATGGGCGACAGGTGTTCCACACTGGAGGTCAGCCCATCAGTGGTTAGATCAGACCATAAACTAATTACTCTGGATTTCCACACCCCACCACCATGCCCAACTAAGGAAACTAAAGTAAAAAACTTTTCTAAAGCAAACTTCACCTTACTTAAGACAGAAGTGGTAAGTTTCACAGCCCCCACGCTAAAGGATAATGCTGCCCAAGATGCAGAAACCTTTACAAATGCACTCTATGAGCACCTACAAGGATGCATGTATCGTGCCATTCCTAGAAAAACCAAGACTCATTCCTCTAAGAGAAGGAAACCTGTTTGATGGATGCCTGCAATAAACAGGCTATACAATGGAAGGAGGAAACTTGTTCAGAAAAAAAGCAAATCTCAAGAAGGAAAGACATCCCTGATCAGTATCAGTAAGAAAGTGAAGTCCCTCATGAAATCATCCAAGGCTAACTTCAAAAGAAAAACAGCCAAAGATTCAAAAGATAACCACAAAGCCTTCTTTAGCTATGTTAAGACTCTAAGTGGCAACTCACAGATATACACTGAACTAGTGCAAAATAGCACAAAATATACTGAACTTACTGATATTGCCAACATCCTGGCAGATAGATTCAGTGCAAACTTAACCCCCCTCTCACCTCCAAAAGGGCCCACAACAATACCGGAAGTGTGTAGTGTCCCAAAAATCACAGACGCACAGTTGAAAACAGCCCTTTCAAAAGCCAAAAACACAGCGTCAATGGGACCAGATGGTGTCCCAGGACGCATCTTGCATGAACTAGAGAACAAACTAACCCCCCACCTAAACACACTGTTCAAACTCAGCCTCTCCACAGGCTACATGCCCATAGAATGGCACACAGCAACGGTTATTCCTCTCCACAAAGGAGGGGCCACAACTGACGCTGGTAACTATCACCCCATAAGTCTGACTAGCCTGGTCTGCAAGGCTATGGAGCGCATCATCATGGAACACATTAACAAAGACATTGGGAACCTCCAAACATTTGACCCAACCCAGTTCGGCTTTGTTAAGGGCAGATCATGCCTACTAAACCTGATTGACTTCTTCAAGACAGTCACCAAGGCCATAGATGAGGGAAAGGTGGTTCACACAGCCTACCTTGACCTCGCCAAGGCTTTTGACACCATTCCCTACTTGGGTATTACAGAAAAACTCATCAGCCTGAACATAAACTCCTACGTCACGAGATGGGTTGCCAACTGACTTACAGACAGAACTCACAATGTAAGAATAGTGGGCTTCAGGTCCAACTCTAAACCAGTCACAAGTGGTGTCCTGTAAGGCTCAGTCCTGGGACCCATACTATTCGGCATATACTTCTCAGAGGAGGACTATGGCTAACCAAGTTCGCCAATGACTGCAAACTGGGAGCCATAACTGACTCTCCGGCTGACACGGACATCCTCCAAAAGGGCCTTACTGAGACGGACACCTGGTGTCAAAGTCATTGCCTCAAGCTAAATGCCAAAAAATGCATAGTCATCCCGTTTGGGAAAAACAAAATACCCACAAATTACCACATAGGTGGTAGCCCCCTTAATACAGAAGAGGTAATAAGAAATCTGGGGACCCAGGTAGTTAGTAATCTCCTTTTACAATCATATTGCCAAAGTAGTTAGGAAATCCTTCTATGTGGCCCATCTAATTACTAAAGGGTTCTCATCTAGAAATAAAGAGTTTATAGTGCACCTCTATTTGTCACTCATTAGACCAATCATAGAGTACAATGCCCCATTTCGGATGTACCTCACAAGAGACTTCCAACAGCTGGAAAGACTACAAAAGTACCTCACCAAGAGGATTACTGGTCTCAAACATATGTCCTATGCAGCCCGACTGAAAAATCTCCGGCTGTACTCAGTGGCATATCGCTTACTCAGAGGTGATCTCTGCCTGACTTACAAAGCCATGGCCAACTCAGAATGGATGGACATGCTCCACTTAAAGAAATCCAAGTCACTGCGAGCCACACTCTCTAGTGAGCTAAACCACACCACAACAATAAATAAAACATGCTGGAGGGATAGATTCCTGTCACAGAGACTCCTCATGCTTTGGAACAAAATTCCAAATTACATCAGGCAGAGCCCCTCACTAACACTCTTCAAGAAAAACCTTGACGGGTGGATGGGTAACAGAAAATACACCCCTGGGATCACTTCATTGGCTCTGCTTGACAGAGGATCAGTTAATTAATCAATGGGGGGGTGGAAGCTGACACACTCTGGCTAGGCTTATAAATGCCCTCGGGCAGATAGCCTAGTACCTACCTATGAACCTATACACCTATATGAAGAGTATATACCAATACAATATTACAAATATGTTCTATGGACACAGTCACCAACACAACTGCAATGACTGCAAATATCCATGACAGAAATACACAGACAGCGTTAATTTTGCAAAACCTTATTACATTCCAATGTATTGTCAAAAGGATTCAAGGACTAATGGTACCTGCATGCTATACAGGAAGCATTTAACAGTGCCTTAATGAATCAGCCTGCAATTACCATAGTATTAGTCCACTAAGGGATAGATGTTCACATAGGGAAAGAACCCCCACACACATATAGACGTTGTATAAAAGGGGTTCCTACACACCTGCATGTGCTATGTACACCCACCAACATCTACCCCACAACCAAAATAATTACATCAATACATACTGTTAACCAATTATTCAACTACTGTACAACATCTACTGAAACCTTAACGTACCTGGGCAAAGACACACTAACATGGCCCTATATGAAATTGTTGCTGTTATACAATTGAACAGCTACTGATGTAACAGGGTTTGTATGAACTAATCCTGTTTCAGAGGGTTGAAAGGTTCGTACACCAGGAAGTGTTACCGAGTACTGATTATCAGCACAGTATGATACACAAGAATGCCAAACTAAATATGTCTGGTAAGCACACTGTAAACCACTTAACATTATATGCATAGCTATGCAGCCTTGAGCTGGTCAAACAACCTGGCAAGACTGAAACATATGCAGAAGTACTTATATACATTTCCTATGCTGGGCACTGCTTAGACCCTCGCAAGTGCACTCGGACTTGCTTACTGGTACTTATATATGTTTACTGCTGCTTATTTGTGCTTACACCTACTTACTAGTGCCTTATTCATTATGACAGTGCCACTTTGATTGAATGACATTTAGTTAGATATCTCATGCGATACTCTTATGTCAGTTTTACAGCAAAATGACATTCATTCCACATGGAAAATGATATGTGCTATTGTTGGGCTCAAACTGTGAATGCCTGTTCATTAGGCGGATGCTCTAAACAGTACACTATTGACATTTACATTGATTCCGCATGTTTTTCTCTATTTGAATGACTTTGATGTGTAAGTTATGCTCGGCGGAGGGCAGCAACGTGCAAACACGCTGCACTTTGCTTACACCTTTGATATTGCAGCAATTCAAATGTATAATAGGGACACGGGGAATCTAATTGAGAAAGTTCTAGGGACAGGGCACAACATTCCAATACGTACTTGTGTGTTTACTTCTTCGATTTTATTTCACTGTTCGTGGACACTCTTGTATGCTTAGCATACATTTCGGTATCCATGGATACTGAATTACTGACTTACTAATAGAGGCGGGCTCTACTAGTAGGCATAGTAGGTTGTGCAACTGTCGGGGCATGTTTACACCTCCGCAGAGCACTTGTACATGCCCCCTGCATTACTACACATTTCCTGTGCACGTCGAGCGTGCGGTGGCACGCCCTCATACATATTCATACGGTGCTGTTGCACCATCTGTAGTGAGGACGCTCGGCGCAAGGCTAAAACCGTCCTTGCGCCAAGCTTCTTGAATCCTGGGGCTAGTGTGAGTTTTGGTAATACTATGGATAGGTTAGGTACCTGGGCATGTGGGGGATGTCCAGTTTGCCCATACATTAGTAGGTTTTTTGAAAGAATTAATGGTCACAAATTTAGGCTAGTGGCAGAATATACATGTAATACAATGGGGGTAGCGTATGCACGTATATGTTCCTGCAATCCTTTTTATATTGGTGAAAGTAAGAAATCTTTTAGGGTTAGATCGCAGGAACACATTTTAGATATTAAAAATAAGAGAGAAGAAAGTCCCATCACGTGTCATTTTAATTCTGTGCATGGGGGAGTTTACACAGAGTTATGAGGTTGCATTTTGGAACAAGTTAAAGCTGCTAATGTTATTTGTTTAAAAAAAGTTGTTGCATAAAGAAACTGTTTTTATTTTAAAATATAAAACTATGACACCTGCTGGATTTCATCAGGAATGTAACTTGAAACATCTTCTGTGATGTAATAATTTCATTTAATTTTATTCAATAATTGTTTATGATTTAATTGATGTTGTTATATAAGGTGTGTTCTTTTTTATTGGTATTATCTCCTGGAAGGCTGATTGCTGAGATGCTGGAAATTTTGTGATTCCATTAAATGATAGAAATTTTCACTGGTTTCAGTTGTTTTGTGTCTTCTTCTTTGGTGCTTGGTGATTTTTGACATGGTTAACCTTCTATGGATGCTCATACCAACGGAAAGAGGTCAAAAACAACTGCATTATTTAATAAAGCTAAAAAATATACTTTTATCCAAACTGGCATTGTTGAGTTGTAGTAAGTTATTTTAGGTGCAGTTAATATGGAGTTAACCAGAGCAAAAATACAGGAGGATAGAATATGCAAAAACAATGTATATATATTTGAAGTGAAAGAATGATAGAACTTGATACTAAATTCTAATATTGTACATGCTTTCCAAAAGTTCTATATGCAGATTCAGTGTATTAAGTAAATTATGTGCATATAAAGGGAGAGATTCATAGGTTCATAGGATCATAGGCGGTTACTAATCTAACAGCCTCAGAGCCCTTAAAAGCCTAGCCATATTTTTCCCAAGTTTTCCCAATTGTCAGTGGTTAGGTGAGTGAAGTTTGCAGAGTTAAGGGTCTATGGTAGTTAATACTGACCTCCAATGTCCAGGAGAGACATGGGCACCACCCAGGTGTGAATTTGTAGTCACCCATCCATTGATCTAAGTTGAGTTTGAAGAGAGTCAGGGAGGGACTCTGTTTCATGTTAATTGGTAGCTTGTTCCAGAGAAGTGGCAGTCTCTGGGAGATGTACCTACCTCTACAGCATGACCTGTTCATGTCAGAGGTTAAGATCCCTGGAGTTTGTAACCCTCCTGCAGCTTGATTTACAAAAGTATAGCATTTCTATCAGGGCCAGGTCAGAGACTGGCCTGTAAGCCAGTCACAGGTCACCCCTTTGCAGCCTGTAAGAGACAGAATACAGTGACAGGACTTTCAGTCTTTCCACATAAGACTTGCTTTGTTTGCCCTGTAATTTTCTGGTGAGAAACCTATGTGATCTGTCCAGTTGTTGCAAGTGTCTGGTGAGGTACATGCAAAAGGGAGCACTGCACTCAGTTACAGGTTTGATGAGGGCCAAGTATAATGGAATTATAGCATTTTTAGGTCTAGATGCAATGCCTTTACTTATAAGATGTGCCAAAGAAAAGGATTTCCATACTACTGTGGATACATGGTGGACAAAGTTCAGATTGCTATCAACTGGAGTACCCAGGTCATGTACCACTGGGTCTACACTGGGGGGGGGGGGGTGTCGTCTATAATTTAATTTCCCGGAAGGGATCAGAATGGTCAGAAATGAGCTCCAGCTCTGGTTCATCTTTTGAACCAATTTAATGGGGTGTCATTTTGGTAGGCCTCTTGGGTTTCTTTCCATGATCTTCATCTTTTTACAGATTTGGCAGGGGCTTTTGGTATGGGAGGTTACTTTTAAGGCAGCTTGTTCATTGAAAAATGGCTGGAAAATTTGTCTGAGGAGAGAAGGAAGGATATCACTTTCCTGGAAATCCTCCATATCTGGTTGACAGTCTTGGTGTGGAAGGAAAGGTTGTGCAACAGGAGACTGGTATTTCACTTGGACAATGCTTCAGTTGCTCATGCCTTCAATAAACAGTCCTCTAGGTCCAAGTGGGTTCACTCTGTCATCAGGCTTTTAGTTTTCCTGAGTTTAAAAATTAATTTGTCTTTCTCTAACGTTCATGTGTCTGGCCATCATAAACATATAGCTGATAGTGTTTCCCATTTTCAGTTCACCAGGTTTCATCAGCTAGCCAAGCATAAAGAATCAAAGGGCACACCAGTTCCTTTGGAAGTTTGGGTAACTGGAGAGTAGTAGCAATATTGCTCCTAGCTAAGTCTTCAGCCAGCAATACCAGGAAGGCATATTCATCATCTCTTCATGTTTTCAAGGATTTCTACAGGTCATTGTCCCCTTGTCTTAGGATCTGGGGCTTGCAGTTGATCCTTCACTTCTTATTGGCCAGGTCGAATACGAAAACCACCAAAAAAGAGCAGGAACAAGATGCACAAATGCACACAGATTTATTCTGGTACCTCGGCTTCCACAGCCTTCAAAGGAATAAACATTCACAAGCACATGCATCATTTTATACATATTTGCATAATTAGTTAATTAGATAATCGTACTAATGCATCAGAGACAGAGTAAAAGGGCCATACACAAAGGAAAAAACATACTAAGGCACACAGCTTAAGACCAAAGAAGAATAATATAACATAATTATACATATAGATAATATAGCACATTATTTTAAATAGTTAAATTATTTTCTAAATTTAAACCTTTGGGTTTTAAAGTGCCAAAATTAAGAATAAACATACTTTCCAATTTTAACAATTTATATAGGAAATTCCCATTAGTATAACTACCAGGTCTAGCCAGAGCACAGAAAAAGAAGGAATCCAGCTTCCCATTATGTAACATATTAAAATGTTAAACTGGACTTTCCATCCTCCCATTTCTAATGTCACCCATATGTTCCATAATTCTTAACTTCAGCTGGCGTTTGGTTTGTCCTATATAATATTTGATTGGATTACACCCACAACCTATAATATAAACCACCCACAAGATCTACAATTGAAAGTATCCAAAGCTTGGTATTTAATGCCATTAATGCAATTTCCTGTTAAATTCCTAACATTTGAACAAATTCTACATTTTCCACATTTGAACATACCCTTGACTGATGGAAAAACATTTAGCATATTTGACCTAATGTTTGATTTAAATTTTAATTTTTCTTTCAAGTTTGCATATCTACCATATGAAAAACAAACCTTATTAGGAAATAGATGGCCAATTTCCTCATTATGACAAACAAAAGGCCAAAGAAAATCTACTATTTCTCTAAGAAAAGGAGAAAAAGAAGAATATTTACTAACAAAAAAGATTCTATTCTCTTCATTCAGAACAGATCTATTCTCCCTATACACATGAAATAAGTCTGTCTTTCTAATGCATTAGTACGATTATCTAATTAACTAATTATGCAAATATGTATAAAATGATGCATGTGCTTGTGAATGTTTATTCCTTTGAAGGCTGTGGAAGCCGAGGTACCAGAATAAATCTGTGTGCATTTGTGCATCTTGTTCCTGCTCTTTTTTGGTGGTTTTCGTATTCTACTTGGTTTTATTTAAGTTGTGCTGTGGTTATTGGCCAGGTCCTCAGCAGGCAATTCACCCAAAGCACTTCAGGTGTTCTTAGCAGCTTTAGAATGGTTGGAACATTTCTTGGGTCTTCAGGAAGTGTCCAGCCACTGGCTGACACACACGTTGTTCAAGGTTTGGAGAATATTCATGGGTCTTCCTGTGATTCCAGAAAGCCTATTGGGAGACAACTCCTTCCCATCATTGTTTTGGGTTTGTTTAAAATACTAGATGATTTTACATTAGCTGTTCTATTCACATCATTATATGCAGATGCTTTCTATGCTAGTGAATTACTAATCTCTCTATGTTTGGATGACCTCATTATCCACAGAGATTTTATATTGATATGCGTAAAGAAATCAAGACAGATCAATTAGGCAGAGGACATCAAGCTCTACTAGACAAGGTGAAGGGGTTGGCTATTTGTCCAGTTCATTGGATCAGATTTCTGTGCAGCATCACTCCCAAGGGAAGTAGGTCAGGCCTGTTTTTTGTACAGGTGAGGGGTAGGCCATTTAGTCTGCCAGAGGTTAACCTACTCCTTAGAAATGCCATTGAAGGGTAAGGGGTAAATCCAATAGGCATTCTTCACATTCCTTCAGAATAGGACGCACCTCTGACTTGGCCATGGAGAGGCATTCTGTTAAGGTCATGCAAAGAACTGGTAGGTCACCCAAAAAACAGGAAGGTAGGTATCTGGCTCAATTTTGTTATACAACTGGCATTCATTTTTATTTCTGTTTCAGGAAAAAAGGTTATTTGACTGTTGGGGCATTCTTACATTGAGATAGCAGTAATCTAAGCCATGGTATGATTGGCTTGACATTCAAGTTTCTTTGATCTTAACAAATGGGCAGTTCATTCCTTTGGTTTTCCTGGCCTCTAATGGTTTCTGTTTGGGGAGATCTGACATCATATTACAGCTGAGGAATCCTTACCCATGGGCTTGGCAATCCACCTCAGAGGTAATGACCTGGCGAAGGGCTCCTAAGAAGATCCTATTAACCAGAATACTTTTTGATATACACAGGTTATATCAGCTATATATGAACCTGGTTTTGTTCTGGTCTTCCATCATACCGAGAATCTAATGGGAAGGAGTTAAAAGGTCCAGTGCTATTGAAATGGCTGGATCAGATTCATTAATCATAGAGTTATGCTGGTGGCTTGTCAGCATGGATTTCAGATTATTCAACACAATGATCTGACAGATTGGACTCTGATTTTTATGATAGGGACAGTCTGCATTTGAACAATCTTGATTTCGATTTGTTTAATTTATACATTGTTTTGGCCATTAAAGAATTCTTCAAGTATTGATCTGTTTTTTTTTCATGACTCATGGTACCTGGTTTCAAGTCCAGTTTTGGGGGGAAATGTCATGGGACATTCTTGGTTAGCAGTGGCCTTCCAGCTTCACCCCTACTTGTCTTCCCTCCTATTGGTGTTCAGCAGCCTCCACTCTCTTTCATCTGGCTCCAGTTTTATCAGTGGCCATAACAAAGGACATTTGGCTTGGAAAAAAATAATTAAAGGGTTTGCCATTGGGTCCAATGTAGCTTGGCGTACACCCCCAGTCCTGTACAGGTCATCCAGAACAGGCTTGATCACACCAACTGGCCTTTGAGTTAATGGTTAATGGTTATGGTTGTCTTGGAGTTTGTAGCCATGCCAGCACTTGCACTACCAGAGATTGTTATGGATCCTGAATTGGGCGCGCAGTATGAGCAAGACTTATAGGTATGTCTTCAGTGTTTAGACTCCTTTGCCTTATACTGGCTGAAGGTGCTGTTGATGGTAGTGCAGTAAATGTGTTGAGTAAGAACATAAGATATCTGGACAAGTATCCATGGGCAAGGCAATTTTCTAGCTTGCCATCTCAATGATTTAATCCCTATGGTGACATAGCTACCCTTTAGCTCTATGAGTCAAGTTTACTATAAACAGGGCAGTGTACAGATTTCACACAACCCCAGATTCAGGATCCTTTGCACAATTTGTTCTGTGCTCAAAAACTCTGGTTCAATACTTGGCAAGTATGTTGCTTTGTCTACTTAGCATGAACATTCAAAGCATTTCTAACTGTGTGGGAGTTTTACAGAGTTGGTAAGTAGTCTGAATATTCCTCTCTCCTCACCACACCCTGTTTACATGAGCAGTGTAAAGGAAAGTGGGTAATATGGTCCAGTGGTCTCTAAGATGAGTGGTTATGGACTCCAACATCCTGGAGTGGCTTTCTACCTCCACTTAATTCCCACATTAGCATGATGTCTCATATCGCCTATTTAGAGGCGATCTCTGCTTGACTTACAAAGCCATGTCTGACTCAGCTCTGTTATAAATGCTACATCTAAAGAAATCCCAAGCCCTCCACACCACACACTCCAGAGACCTCAACCTCATTACCACAATCAACAGAACATGCTAGAGGGACAGGTTCATAACCCAGAGAATGCCCATGCTATGGAATAGACTTCCCATACATGTCAAGCAGAGCACCTCACTGGCCCTCTTCAAGAGAAATCTTGAAGAGTGGATAGGAAATAGAAAATTCACCCCAGTGATCATACCAGTAGCTTTACCCGACAAAGGCACTGGGAGCTAAGGTTGGGTCGCACGATGCCAGGGTAATCCTATGGGCTAGGCTTGTAAAGTCCCCAGGGCCATTAGCCTAGTACACAACTATGAATTTATGAACCTATGTTACATGCAAATTACTGTGACATTTTTAATGGTTGTCAGGAGCATTGTTTAATAAAAAGTTGCAAAGGAAATACGTTGCCATTATTCACTCAGCTCAGTGGACAAATTTCTTTAAAAACTATGGCTACAATTTTTCCTTCAGGAAATAACTGATGATAGATTTCGATATGCATCCATACAATTTTATATAATTTTATCATTAAACTTATAAGATCTTAAAGAGTTAACTAATTATATGAGAGATTTTGATGATGTATAGAATATCCTTTTGTTCAGCTGAAAAAGGCTACTAGAAATATGTCCTCTAATGTAATGGGAGACATTTGGGGTGTTGAATTATGGCTGGCTGTTTTAATACACTTCCTTTTGTGTACTCTAAACAAAATATATACAATTCATTTTGTCTAAACTAAATATACTTTATCATAACTGCTTTTCCATTCCACATCTATCTATCTATCTATACACACATACATACAAACTGTTGCTTGTACCAGTTTCATGAATTAATTAAAATTATTATTACAAAAACAAGCAAAGAAGTTTGTTTTATCGTCTTTTATAATAACAAAGGATAAAATTCATAGCTTGTTAAGTGATGGCTTTGAGAAACTGTTATCCTTTTATTTAACTGCTGTCTACAACTTAAGCTGTTTATGTCTTTTGAGGGTTAATGGGTTTTCCAGGCTGCAATGAGAATATTATGAGGATACTACTCAACAGTAAACAGATAGTTTTATTTTGTGGGTTCTACGCTCTTAATGAACAAGTAATTCACATTTTTAAAGAATTCTCACTAAGTATTCTAAATAAATCTACTGCACAAAAATATTTCCTTCACAATTTTACCCATGCACAGTACATGGTTAATCCTTTTCTGGACACTCATACCAATGGAAAAAAAAATCAAAAATAATTGCATTATGTAATAAAGTTAAAAAAAATTACTTTTTTACATACTAGCATTGCTGAATAGCAGTAAGGTACTTTAGGTGCGGTTAATATGGTGTTAAGGAATCACTACTAAATCCCGAAAACCCCAACTACCGATGCCCAAAATCCCAAGACCAAATACCCAAAACACTAAAATACCGAAACATCAAAACTGCGAAATTCAAACTACTGAAAACTACACTCAACATACACCACACACATACACATACACACACCTTCCCAGAACACAAACACACAAACCTAAACTACAGACAAGCAAGGGGGCAAAGCCCCCTGTACCCCCCATGTGGGGGGTTGTGCCCTCCACACCCCCCTACTTAAATATTCTAACTCCAAGATTGTACTACATACATAAACACACGAAACACCACCTCACATCTACATTCCCCTCGCACACACACATCACAGTCACAACATACACTTGCATACTAAACCCCTAACCAACACATTTAAACATAGATACTTACTTGACCTTCCACCATACTGCAACACCAGAAGCGCGAATGTCAAACTCCTGATGATTGAGATTCTGAAATTCGCGCTTCTGGTCTTTCAGTAATTAGGGTTTCAGCTATATAGTCTCGAAAGTTTGAAATTCGGTATTTCAAACTTTCATGATTATGTAGTGATCCCAGTGTTAACATAGCAAAAATATGGGAGCGCAGAATATGCACCAGCAATGTGTATATATTTGGAGTGAAAGAATGGTAGAACTGGTTATTGAATCCTAACACTGTATGTGCTGTCTAAAAGTTCCATATGCAGATTCAGTACATTAAGAAATCAAGCATATACTGTATAGAGTGATTCATCATACTACATTAGTCCTTTATACCAAACATCAGAGCTACCACTACGGATACCATTTCATCATACTTCAGTGTTGCACAATGTTGAAACAGTTTGCTTTACTGCCTGACAGAGCTTGCTGTTCCAGTTCAGTTCTTGGTAAAGCATGCCTCTTGCCTGGAGTCTGCATGTCCTCATTGTATTTGTGTGTGCTTAAGATTATTCTCACATTCCAAAGGCATAATGTACATGAAGTGGATATTAATCAAATTGCTTTAGGAATGCATACCATGCACAACTTCACAAGAGTGTGTTGGTCTTCATTATGCAGTGCATTGACACCTTGTCAATCATTATTTCCCCTACCTTGCATCTGTTCAGTGACAGGAGAGGGCTAAGGTTCTACATGACTTGTATTGGATTAGGCAGGCAATTGATGTTTGAATACATGAATGAATAGCCTAATTGCATACACCAGCAAACTGCTTTACAAGAGAACTAATGTTAAGAAACTTTTACAAATGTACAGTGAGTGATGGTAGAGGACCCTGGTACTTACCGTGGAAGCTTTTGCAGGAAGCTACAAATCCTGTCTCTGGGACAACTTGTTACAGTAGTTGTGGAGTGATCAGCGTCATCTTAGTGAAGTGTCTGGATATAATATTCCACAGATCTGACTGAACAGGCATGGTGCCCATATTGTCCTGTTCTTATTATAAAATAACCATTAAAAACACCCAGTTGGGTCTATATTATATATTTGAAGTTTCAAAACTTCGAATCCCATATGTTCAACACCATATGATCGAAGTTTGAAAGTTCGAATATATAATAAAGCAAAACAACAACAAAAACTTACCTTAATGGTGCAGGCAGGGGGGCAAGCCCCCATGCACCCTCCACACCAAGATCGCACTTCAGTGCAGAAAAGGGAAATTTTCCCATTCTGCACCGAACTAACCATTACATTTAACCTTTGAATGCTTGAAATTTTGATCATATGGTGTCAGCCATATGCCAGTCGAAATTTCAAGTGTTTGTGGTTCTAATAGGAACCCTCCCAGTCACATCACCTGGGTGCATGGCTACCCTGATCTTCTCTCTTCAGATGAAGTCTGAGTAATACAAAGTCAGCCCTGTGGCATACAGGGATAAAGCCCTAACTACACTGCAGTTGACATGCATTCCAGAAGCAGCTTGTGTGTCTACAGTAGTGACCCAGAGAGGATAGTGGTGAATGGCCATTGCTGGCTTGTTCATCGAGGTGAAAAGGAAGAGGATCTGGCCCTACAGGGTAACATACATATAGAAGCACTAGTTGCTGGCCAATGTAACTTAAGGCAGGTAAGACAGCAACACTGTCATGGTGCTTAGTACCAATACAGCCAGCTCAGAATGTGGAGATACATCCCCTCATGAGACAAAAAAGCAGCTTCACAGGAGCCATCAAGGGGGAGGGGGGGGTTCTCAGTATGTGAAGAATATTCTGCTCAACAAGATCAGCAAACCGACCTGCTCCCTACTACCCAACTCTTCCTGGGAAAAGGAAAGGTGATTTGGATTACTGAGTGGCAATGAATTGGCCATAGTCTTATCACCCGCTCCAGTAATGCCAGGCTCCCATGTTTCCAGAAGGAAGGAATTGATAGGATGACTGTAGAGGAACCTTCAGGTAAGACTCCATTGGAGTTAAAAAAGATCTAAGTAGTACAAGAAAGAATTCACAGTATAGAAAAGTATATTGCTTGGTGATCTCTGTAAACAAAAGAAAAGAATGTAGATAAAACCAAAGATGTGTCTGTCATACTCTTGTTATGATATAACAGCTCTAGTATCTGTAACACATCAGATAATGATGTGTACTTGAGAGTGCTGCATGATGACTGCATGCAGTGTGCATTATCACTTTGTTGCACACTTAGATGCATATAACCATGACTAAGGTATCATGTGCAAGCATCCAATGCTATTTCTCCTCGATTTGTCCATTTACTTCATCAGATGTTTTGTGATTCTTATTGATTAATTGATATGCATTTGCTAACCCAGTGGTGGGCTGGTCTTTGAAATTATTTCAAATACAGAGAGATCATGCCATCAATACTTTTCAAAGAAGCGTTCAAATGTTGCTGTTGCAAAATTATAATAAAACTTTCATAGAAACAACAGTCAAGAATAACCAAATGAATGCAAGTAGAAGAAAGACAACATGAAAAAAATATCGTGAGGAAAACATTATTAGAGATGAACGAATGTAAGTAATTTATCTAATATCATGCCATAATTTTGTACAAGACAGAAAGAAAGAAAAGATTACAGAGGAAAGAGATTTGTCAGGAAGAAATCAGAAGGGACGACATCAGAAAGCAGAGAGATAAGGGAAGAGGAGAGAAAAGGAAGGATGCATAAGAAGTTAAGTGCCAGTTGTAACAAAAGGGATTATTCCAAAGATTTCTTAATGACAAGCCCTACATATATTCAGATGTACAGTAGGAAATCCTCAGTCCTTATAGGGATTAAAGTTCTCTGGGGAAAGAAAAATGATCTGCTAATGTTGAGAGGCAATGTGGATTTGCTAACCTGTGTTAATGTTGCAGTTGCATGGATGTGTCTTTCAGGTGATATGTACATTTTCCCAAAGATTTTATTGTCTGTGATTTCTTGTAGGGTATTGTGGTTTTGTATGCAATTAACACAACTTACTTATTTCACTGCTTTCATCTGTCATTTAGTATTATAAGGAGAATTTATAGTTGCCAAAAAATCTTTTTATAACACAATAACTTTGAGACAAAGGGAGATACTGCCAGCCCTGCTATCTAGAATTTTGTAAATCATTATATATCATTTGTGCATATCAACATGATTCATATAACATGTTTGTGTTACACATGTATTAGAGCTGTATGTCATATAAGATGGTTTGTGCAGACATGTGTGCTGAAGAAATATTTTACAAAGTGCTGTTTGAAATGTATCCACAGTGTACCCTACTGGAATAGAACAGAAATGCACATGCACTACTGTAACTGTTTAAATGTATATTTTAACAGTGGAAACTAGAATAAAGGAGGTTAACTTCAGAAAAGATAACTGAAATTAAATTACTTTATGACTAGACCATAAAAAAGATGTTCCCCATGATTTAATAAAATCCAAGCAGGCACCATGTAGAGCCTACAGAGAATGTATCCTTGTCCTTGGTCATGGTTCCCCCTCGGCAGCATGCCATGCATATTAATGATGGTGCATTGCTGAGGGAGAGCCGAGGAACACAGTTATTGAATCAGTGTAGGGAAAGATGTAGTGCTAACAATGGCTGCAGATGTGTATGAAACTCGCTGCAATGTATTTTGTGTTATTTTTATGTTTTTTTTTTTCTTTTCCTTTGTTTTGTTTTGCATGTTTGTGTGATGTGGCATGGATTGCAGCAATACCAAGCTGTGCTCACATATAAGATAGCAGACACCTGCCAGACATCTAAAAATAGAAATCAGATTAATTATTTATTTAAAGGTGTGTTTCAAAATGTCTGAGCGTGTTTGCACAGCATGGCATGGAACTCAGCACTGCTTATAGGTAGCTCAGTGGTATATATGAATGTGTACCAGATTTCTTAAAATCCCCATATCTAAATGGGTAGAGTTATGGCTTCATGTGCAGTAGGTCCAGGGTTTGAATACACAGAAGGGAAATTATGCATTTAATTTTGATATACATATTATTCATTTTTGTTATAACAGATGGGTCCACTGTGCTCTGCTAACCTCTGCTCAACTGTGCTTAGATCTGCTAAGCACCACATAAACATGGTAATGGATGCCAATGTTTGTGTGTTACTAAGCTCCACTAAGACTATGGTTCTGTGAGTTTTCACACTTCTCAGCTCAGCTGCGCTGGTTTGCACAGTGCTAAGCGAAACCCAGCTTTTTTAATGCAGCCCAATGATGTGTAAGGGTTGGAAAACTGTATATTAAGCCCAATAGGTGAGAATACAGCAGGATCCATTGGAGTTCTTTCTCTGATGGCTACTATGGCTGGTGTTGGTAAAGATGCTCACTTTTGGATGCAGCGTTAGGGCATTCTGGAGTCCAGGGTCATAGTTGGGCTGCTAGTTAAAAACCACGATGACCAGCTGCTACAGGGAGGTTTCCAGAGCTCTGAGAGTAAGACAGAAGCCTGGGACTGGCTGGCCAGAGAACTCATCAGTGTTACTGGTATCCCCTGCACAGGGGAGCAGTGTCATCAACACCATGATGACCTGAAATGATGAAAGAGGGGACTCTTGGACACCTGGGTTCAAGAATCTTGGGCAGAGAATGCCCCACAAGTATGTAAGTAATTTTACCTCTGTTTTAACAATATGTAATCTGAATGTCTGCAAAGCTGATATGTATAATGGTGTTCTTCTCTCCCAACAGTTACAGCTGAGAGAGCTCACAATGTTGAGTCACATGCTGGGCACTTGGCCAGGTTGCACCATGAATGTGGTGAGTATGGATGTATTAATGCTAACTGTAGAGAAATAAGTAAGAATGAGTAAAACATCAACTACAATGTAGTATATACAGTAAAGTTTGTAGTGTAATAAATGTGGAATTAAAGCTGTATTGCAATAAATGAATAGTGCCAACTGTTCTTCAATAAAAATAAGAACCGATACTACTAACTGCACTAATGTATATACAGTGAAGTTTGTAGTGCAATCAATGTAGAATTAGAGCTGTATTGCAATAATTGAATAATGCCAACTGCAGTGCAATAAAAACATGAAACAATACCAATAACACCTAGGAAATTGGTGTACATCAGGTTTGTGTTGCCATAACCATTATAGTAGAGTTGTATGCATTGAAGCTGTAAGGTAAGGTGTTGCATACAAGTACAACACTGCAACAAGTACAAATATGATGCTGTCATTGTCCATGTTGGTGTGAATGACCTGGGCCATACCTCCCTGGACTACATGAAAAGAGACATGGAAGAGCTCTCTGATCATGTAGTCCAGGCTGGTATGACCTGACCCTGAGCAGCATCCTGCCCTCACCAAGAATGATACCATGGTATAAAGAAAAAATTCTCAATTTCAAAATTGGCTAAGTTTCTGGTGTCATTCAAAGGGGATCCAGTGTCTGTCCACTTGGGATGACATGCTCGACAAGCCACGCTGCTTCACTAGAGTTGGTTTGCACCTGTCACCCTTAGGCTTTCGAACACTTGCCAAGGCTCTTGCCACCCCCATAGTGCCTTTTTTAGGCAAGGCTCAAAAGACAAACCCACTGCCATAAATAGCACAAGTAAAAAAAAACTGAGGGTAATGCTACTCAATGCCAGAAATCTAAACCTCAAAATGCACGCACTCGAGGCACTCTTCAGTATGGAGAAAATCAATATATGTGCAGTAACAGAAACTTGGTTTAAGGCTCCAGAGAGCACTCCAGCACTACCAGGCTACAACTCATACCATACATTTTGGCCACAGAACACAAACCAAAATACAAAAGGTGGGGGGCGTATCCATATTCATCAAGGATACCCACACCTCCAGGTTACTGGCACAGCACGATGCTTCATAGATCATCCACTTGCAACTAACAATGGGCAAAACTGCAATTCAAATTGCAGCTTGCTACAGATCACCCACCATGTCCCAGGACTCCCATTCCATGTTTCTGGAAACACTGGGAAACATAAAGGTCCTACCAAACTCCCTAATATTGGGTGATTTTAATTACCCAAACATTAACTGGGAGAACTACTGAAGTACTAACTCTCTTGCCCAACTTTTCCTAGAATTTATAAACTCAAATGCCCTGGCTCAACTGGTCAAAACACCCACCAGAGATGACAACATATTGGACCTGGTCATCACCAACATGGGCGACCGGTGTTCCACACCAGAGGTCAACCCCTTGCTGGTTAGATCTGACCATAAACAAATCACTTTGGATAGCCATATTCTGCCCCCACCCCTGTACAAGAAATCCACCATGAAAAACTTTTCAAAAGCAAACTTCACATTACTTAAGACTGAGGTGGAAAGTTTCAAAGGCTCCATGCTGAAGGATAACACTGTCCAAGCTGCAAAATCCTTTACTAATGCATTCTACAGGCAGCTACAAGAATGCATGGATTGTGCCATCCCAAGCAAAACCAAGACTCACTCCTCCAAGAAAAGGAAACCAGTCTGCTGGACTCCTGCCATAAACAAGCTATACACTAGAAGGAGGATACTAGTACAGAAAAGTGTAAAATCCCAAGAAGGGAAGACATCCCTGATCAGTATCAGCAAGAAACTACGATCTCTCATAAAATCATCCAAGGCAAGCTTTGAAAGAAAAATTGCCAAGGACTCCAAAGATAACCACAAGGCATTCTTTAGCTATATCAAGAATCTAAGTGGCAATGCTCAGATCTGCACGGAGTTAGTGCAGAATGGCACAAAATACACTGAACTGACTGATATCACCAGCATCCTGGCAGACAGGTTCAGGGCAAACTTCACCCCCCACTCACCCCCAAAAGGGCCCATAACCATACAAGAAGAATGTAGAGTCCCTGAAATCACAGACACTCAGGTTAAAACAGCCCTCTCCAAAGCCAAAAACTCAGGCTCTTGCCACCCCCATAGTGCCACCACTATAGTGGCATCCTACACAAGCTCAAAGATGAACTAACCCCTCACCTAAACACACTGTTCAAACTCAGCCTCTCCACAGGCTACATACCCACAGAGTGGCACACAGCAATGGTTATTCCACTCCACAAAGGTGGACCCACAACAGACCCCGGCAACTATCACCCTATAAGCCTGACTAGCTTGGTCTGCAAGGCTATGGAGTGCATCATCACGGAACTCATTAATAGAGACATTGGAAACCTCCAAACACTGGACCCTACCCAGTTTGGCTTTGTTAAGGGCAGATCATGCCTCCTAAACCTGGTGGACTTCTTGGAGACAGTTACCAAGGTTATAGATGAGGGAAAGGTGGTATACACAGCCTAACTAGACCTCGCTAAGGCCTTCAACACAATTCCCCATTCTGGTATTATAGACAAGCTCACCAGCCTGAACATAAACCCCTACATCACAAGATGGGTTGCCAACTGGCTCTCGGACAGAACCCACAAGGTGACAGTTGCAGGAGCAAGGTCCGTCTCTAAACCGGTCACAAGTGGTGTTCCCAGGGCTCAGTCCTAGGACCCCTCCTGTTCTCCATATACTTCTCAGAGGTACAGGCAAGCACAGGAGGACTATGGCTGATTTCACAGACGACTGCAAACTAGGGGCTATAATTGACTTTCCGGCTGACACAGACATCCTCCAAAAGGGTCTCACTGAGATGGATACCTGGTGTCAAAATCATGGCCTCAAGCTAAATGCCAAAAAGTGCATAGTCATTCCCTTTGGAAAAAACAAAGTACCCACAAACTACCACATAGGTGGCAGTCCTGTAAATACGGAAGATGTAATAAGGGATCTGGTGACCCAAGTAGATAGTAATCTCACCTTTGATAATCACATTGCCAAAGTGGTTAGAAAATCCTTCTATGTGGCCCACCTAATCACAAAAGGGTTCACATCCAGATCAAAAGAGGTCATTGTGCCCCTCTACTCATCACTCATCAGACCCATCTTAGAGTACAACGCCCCATTTGGGATGTACCTTACAAGACACCTGCAACAGCTGGAAAGACCACAGAAGTACCTCACCAAGAGGATTAATGGCCTCAAACAGATGCCCTATGCAGCTCAACTGAAGAAAATCCAGTTGCACTCGGTTGCATACCACCTACTCAGAGGGGATCTCTGCCTGACATACAAGGCCATGTCCAACCCAGAATTGATGGACATGCTCCACCTAAAGCAAACCTTATCCCCTCAAGCCACACGCTCTAGGGATCTAAACCTCACCACAACAATAAATAGGACATGCTTGAGGGATAGATTCCTGTCCCAGAGACTTCCCATGCTTTGGAACAAGATCCCAATCTACATTACGCAGACCTCCTCACTAACATTCTTCAACAGAAACCTTGACGAGTGGATGGGAAACAGAAAGTTTACCTCGGGATCACTTCAGTGGCTGTGCTGGACAGAGGCACAGGGAACTAATCTAACGGGATGGCGAAAGCCAACACATTCTGGCTAGACTTATAAATGCCTTTGGGCAGATAGCCTAGTACCCACCTATGAACCTATGAACCTATAATAGCTGTGGAATGCAAATCTAATGGCTGCAGATTGTATTGGTTAGCTCATATAAGTACTGTTCAAAGCTGTCACTAGGCTAATATTGGTCACATAATGCTCTGCCATCCACTGAATGCTCTGCCATCCACAGGTAATAAAGGTATATGGGTGAGGTAGCCCACTCCATGAGCTGATATTGTTTGTTGACTTCACAGATATGATACTGAAATGTAGTTTACTTATCTGTGTTAGGCCTGTATTTCATGCATGTGTGTTTTACTGTCACTGCAGTCTAGTATAACACTGTAGTAGTATTACCAGGTCATATTATGGTTCTAGGTGAGCTCTAGGCAAATATCAGTCAGGCAGTAATCAGCAGTGACTCAGTATCTCAGTTTGTTAAATGCTCTGTATACAGTTAATTTTGCCACACACAGTCCAGGGCTCGAATCCAGGGGTATGTACCAGTAAATATTATAGTAGCAGTCACGTAATGCTCATAAATATTCTCTCCACAGGACCTACAGATAAATGGGTGAGGTAGCCCATATTATGAGTAGATAATTTTGTGTTTAGATGTCACAGACTGTTAAAATCATTAGCAAGAATGTGTTCATCAGCAATGTTCAGTCAGAAATAAAATGTGTAATCCCAGTATGGCTGTATGCCTGGAGTGTCTGTTAAAAGTTGCTGCAGTCAAGTAATACATCTTATGCAGATGTCCCCTGCAGTCACTGCTATTGGGTTCTATTCCCATGCCTGCCAACCAAGGCATGACAGCTGTTTAGTGTCTGTACTGTAACATACATGTCTCTCAACTGTCACAATTTCACGTTATGTAATTAATAGTGCATAATCCATCTGTCACAGGATTATCATGGAAATAATTACCTAGATTGCTATGTATCACCAAATCAGCCCACAAAACACCTTGGTAGTTATATAGCTCCAAATGAAAGCAATAAAACATGGTAAGCACTTTCCCAGTCTATTATACAACTGCTTTTTCAGGCCTAAAACCACACACAGCCTAAGCTCATTTATACTTAGGCTGTGTGTGGTTTTAGGTCTCAAGAAGAAGCGAAAGTCCTTACCGTGTTTTACTGCTTTTATTGTTTTATAGTGAATTAAAGTTTTTTACAGCACTCCAGCCATGGTATACGCTCTCTCTTTTTTTGGAATTTACTTAGATTGTTTGAACAGAGATTATTTTGCCAAATTCTGGATTTTTTACAGTTATATAGGTCCACCTGATGTGCAAGTGTTATGTGTAGTTGTGTACCCACAGTTGTTGTTTCTTGGCCGATAGTGTCCCATGCAAATATCTTAGAGGTATGTACGTGATACATCAGCTATAGGAGACTTGCACTCACTGTACACATAAACAAAATACAGACCCATAGAGTAGATAGTAGTAGTAGTGTTGCCAAAGAAATAACCAGAAATGTTACCAATGGACTGGTTTTCTCTCTCTTCCCAACCCTAATCTGTATTTATTTCTTCTTATTATTCATTGGTTATGGTTTACTATTAGCATCTATTCTTACATTAACTGTATTTTGGGACGTGTTTTATTGTTATGTATTATAATGGTTGCATATCAACATATCTTGTTACATTACCTATTTTGTTGGTGTTATGCTGTAACTGTTACTGGCATGCTGTTAACATACTGACTGTTCTGTTATTTATTGTTGTGTTTCACATAATATGCATTGATATGTAATTAAGTTATTTCCAATGTTCTGGCATGCTGTTATTGTTAACAATAACTAGTTCACCAGTAACCTATACTTATTGCTATACCTCCATTAGCACAGCATTTCAGGGTAGGCCAGTTCCGGGTGATCTGCCTAGCTTGCTTCAACTGGCCATGGCACCGGTAGCACATCTGGGACAAAGACCAGTGGTGCCCCTCCATTGCCCCTGCACTACCTGTGGCATCGGGTGGGACCGCCTCAGGGGATGGGGCCTGGGCCTCCTCTTGGGAGTGACGGCAGTGGGGGAGTTGTCACCCAGGTTAAACTGCCAGTCATGGTGTGCAGGATTTTCATTGGAGCTATGAACGCCACCTGCACTGTTTTGATGGCATGCTGGCCAACCTGTTGGGGCAGCCTTGCCCTGGTGCCCAGCCTCCAGCACAGCCACCCTTAGGACAGTGAAGGAGCAGTATTGACAGTCCCATAGATGGGGGCATGAGTCACTCTGCTGCCACCTGGAGGCATGTGTGACTTGGATTCCACAGCACCCTCCCCCTCCAAGGTGTTCACCCACCTCATGTGTCACACACTGCCCCTGTTTGCTGTCTTGCCTGTCTTTTCTTTCTGCAAATACACCCTATCCTACCTAATTTACCTCCCCACACATACCTAAGTCCCTTCCCCAGCATTACACTCTTTCCTTAATAAAAAAAAAAAATAAGCACCTGTCCCACAAAAAAATATCAACCCATACATAGCTCTTCATTTCGCACATTTGTCCACAAAACACAAGTAATTTGGTCCAATTGGCCTGACAACAAAGTTATGTTGTCCTCACCCCTCTCTCTGGGGTTTGAGAGTTCAAATTCATCTACAAAATCTGTCAAAGTGCACAGCTGTGGCTGTACAAGAAATGGACAGCTATGATTCTTTCCTACACCCTGCCTGCACATTCCTACCTGCCTTTCACTATGTTTTTCCCCATGCTTGCCACCATTTCACCACTTTCCTATCTCCCCTTTTTTCTTTTCTTTATAGATTTTTAGCACAGAGCTGTGTGGAGCAGCATGCAACGTCACGCAGCTTTACTTATCTCAGCTAAGTAGGGCTCTAATGAGTATATGTGTTTTAACATTGTAAGTCACATGTACAAAATAAACACCTATGCTATATTTTGAACCCAAGCCCATCACACCTGCAGCACATTGCATTAAACCATCACACCACGCAGATGTTAAGTAAAACAGGTGAACAGGTGTTTGCATCAAAACATAGTGATTGCCACTTACATTCATTAGGCGTGTCTCAGTGGCGCTACATGCTGTGCTGCACCACACAAACAGGAATTAAAAATTAATGGGAAAAACAGGAGTGCTCCTTGGACTCTGGTGCAATAATACACCACTAGACAGCCAAATACATAAAAATGGATGTAAATGAGGCCTGTGATAGCAGATAAATATGCCCTTGTATCATCAACATGTAGAAAGACACCTGCTAAAACGTAAAATAACATGTTGAACTTGGACTCTGGTATAGAACTACAGCCATAGAAAGTTCTACACATACTGATGGATGCAGACAATGTGTGTCACAGCCTGTATGTTTGCACATATACTTTGCAAATGCACCTGCTATGGCAGTGACTCAGTGGCTCAGTGGTTCAGTCTGTTAAATGCCTTGCATGCAGTACATTTTGCAACAGACAGTCCTGGGTTCAAATTCAGTCTTTTGTTGCAGTGCAATTACATTATAGTGAAGACAGCAATTAATGACTGAGTCATGCAATCTTTATCCACACAGGTTACTACTAATTAGAGAACTGCAATCCAGTTTTGCAAGTCAAAGGCCTGCAGGAGAGGATACACTGCACATATCCGTACACCATTACAGCATAACTATATGTCTCCTACTACTGTGTTATTGGTTCATAGGTTCATAGGTTCATAGGTTCATAGGTTGGTACTAGGCTATCAGCCCTAGGGCCTATACAAGCCTAGCCATAACAATTCCCTGGTTATTTCTTCCTACACTATTTACTTCCCTGGACCCCTGTTTAGCAGGGCAACTGATATGATCCCCGGGGAAAATTTCCTTTCTCCTATCCAATCGTCAAGGTTCCTTTTAAAGAGGGCCAAAGAGGCACTCTGCTTGACATGTATGGGCAGTCTATTCCAGAGTCTAGGGAGTCTCTGGTCAGGAACTTATCCTTCCAGCATGTTTTGTTTATTGTGATGACAAAGTTTAGATCCCTGGAGCGTGTGGCTCTGAGGGACAGGGATGTCTTTAAGTGGAGCATGTCCAACAACTTTGGGTTTGACATGGCCTTGTATGTTAAGCAGAGATCACCTCTGAGTAGACGATATGTTACAGAGTATAGCAGGGCATCTGCTTTAGGCCTATGATTCTTTTAGTGAGGTATTTCTGCAGCTTTTCCAGTTGTTTCAGATGTCTTGAGAGGTACATACCAAATGGGGCATTCTATTCTATAATGGGTCTAATGAGGGATGAGTACAGTTGGACAATGACCTCCTTTTTTCTGGATTAAAAGCCCTTAGTGATAAGGTGCGCCACATAGAGGGATTTCCTGACTGTTGGGATGATGTGATTATCGAAGGTGAGACCACTGTCCACCTGTGTCCCTAAGTGTCTTATCACACTTTCTGTGTTTAGTGTACTGCCACCTATGTGGTAATTCATGGGTACATGTTTTTTACCAAAGGGGATAGCTATACATTTCTTGGCATTGAGCTTGAGCCCATGGCTCTGGCACCAAGCATCTGTTTCTGTAAGGCCCTTTTGTAGAGTATCCACATCATTTGGGGATTCAATAATGGCTCCCAGTTTGCAGTCATCTGCAAACTTTGTTAGCCAGAGTCCCTTAGTGTTGGCCTGTACTTCAGAGAATTAGATGCCAAACAAGAGCGGTCCCAGGACTGAACCCTAAGTACACCACTTGTCACTTGTCTGGAGCTGGATTTGGAGTCGGCTATTTTACAGTGTGGGTTCTGTCAGTATTCAGTTGGCAATGCATCAAGTGACGTAGGGATTAATGCCCAGCTTAGTAAGTCTATCTATGATTCCAGAGTGGGGGTTGATGTCAAAGGCCTTGGGGTGGTCCAGATAGGCTGTGTAGACCACCATACCCTCATCCACAGCTCTGGAGACTGAATCAAAGAAGTCAATCAGGTTCAGGAGACAAGATCGGCCCTTCACAAACCCAAACTGGGTGGGGTCCAGTGTTTGAAGGTTGCCAATGTTTTTGTTTATAAGTTCCATGATAATACGTTCCATGGCCTTGCAGATCAGGCTTGTCAGACTGATGGGGTGGTAGTTCCCGGGATCCAAGGTGGATCCCCTATTGTGGAGTGGGATAACTGTAGCTGTGTGCCACTCAGTGGGCATGAAGCCTGAGGTGAGGCTATGATTAAACATGATACTTAGGTGAGGTGCCAGTTCATTTTGTAGTAAATGTAATACACAGCCCGGGATGTCATCTTGTCCCATGGATGCTGTATTCTTAGCTTTGGAGAGTGCGTTTTTTACCTTTGTGGCCATTATTACCGGAATTTGGCAATCTTCCGGTATTGAGATGGGCCTTTTAGGGGGTGAGAGTGGGGAGAAGTTGGCACTGAATTGATCTGCCAGGGTATTGGCAATATCCTTGGGATCAGTATATTTAATGCCATTCTGTTGTACCTCAGGGCAGATCTGAGCATTACCATTTAGATTCTTGACATAGTTATAGAATGCATAACAGATGCACCTTAATCACATGCCCCAATTCAACTGTAAAGGGTACCCTTACCCTGGATCTGCCATAACGAGAGGCCTGACACAGCTGCCACAGTTACATGTACACCTTGTTGTCCTGCAAAGTGTTCGCACTCACCCTATGTGTTCTAGGCTGCAGCAACAGCTGCAGCCTGTAGCACACACACCTGTATGTAAAGGTAGCTACTACAGATTGACCAAACCTTCCAATCCCCTAGCACAAGGAATCTGGACACAGCCATACTTAATGGGGGGGGGGGGGGCAAAGGTCCAGAGATTGGGACATGTTGTACAGTTTACTCCTACATTGATAGTAAGGTGATACAATAACATCTATTGCATTAGCATGCATATTCAGAGGGGTATGAAGTCTGACACCCACATTTGTGTCTTCAATTATTGACCTCAACCTACAGTGTTTCCCAGTGAATTTCAAGATGACCACAATGTCAAGGGACACTGACCACACTTATGAGGTTAAACTGGACATACTGCATAAATCTGTAGAGTTGACAGTCCTGGTACTTACCTCTGCAATGCTGTAGTCTCCACACAACAGTAATGTCCATCTCCAGCTGTCCTACACCTACAGGCATGCCTCTCAAATGTTCCTGATTTCCACTCACATCTTAGATCTGTCCCCCTTATTTTCTCCTGCAATGGTTGGTTATTGTAGGGAAGTTAGTGAATTGCATGTAAAACATAGTGACAATAAGTAAGGCTGTACAAACCTTTAACATCAGACAATGTGCACAAATTTACCATCTCTCATTCAGTCATTGTCTCACATAAATAGTTCTAACATTTTAAATGTGTCCCTGGTTGTCCATGATGTACTCTGGCTACAACCATGATCATGTTTACTTTGTTCCCTCTCTGGTTAAGAGCTATGCCTAACATAGCTGTGAACCTGTTACAACAAGATGTCTGAACAAAGCCATAATTAATGGAGGGTCAAAGGCCCAAAATTAGGGACACTGTAACTATTGCTCTTATAAAGTAAGAAAGTGAATAGAATAACATATATCACAGTAGCATAGCTGTCTCTTGAAGGGTATGACATCTTAAATTCAGATGTCTGTCTTTGTTGTCTGATATCAACCATCAATGATTTGTCAACCTTTTGTCAGACATCCACAAAGTTGTGCAGAAGTGACCAAAACTATGAGGCAATCATCTTGACATTTTGCAAACATCTGTATAGTTGAGAGTTATGATGCCTACAGGGAACATATTCTACAACAGGTTTGCATTGGTTTATGTCATTGGCACACTGGTGTTGCTGGACTGTCCACATATAGTGGTTGTAATAGCACACTGCTATTTGTCTGGCAGTGGCCGTATGATATATTAGTGGGTGTTTTCCCATAGGGGACACACCACAGTAGACTGCAGTGCTGTGTATAGGAACATACAGTAGAATCTGTCACTGCATACAGGGACATACCCTAGTATTGCTACTATCTTGGTGGTATCCACACAGGTAGTGTGTTGCCAGACTGTGGGGTACAACATGAGTGGGAGCAGTGGATAGTGCAGGCCATTATGAGTGTGCTAGAACTGTACATAGTGGATGTCCATGTATCTGGTCCTGTAATTTGTTCCCTTTTTGTTGTCTTTCAAGAACCATGTACAGCAGAAGACATGCCCCATTCTCAGATGTGGAGAATTACATCATAGTGGATGGACTGAGACAGCAGGATCAGATTTTGTTGTTGGGGGGAGCCATAATTGGGAACAGTGGGAAGCATTATGGGCAGACCTTGTGTGGGATGTCAATCAGATTGGCCAACAGGACAGGACCTATGAGCAGGTCCAACACCAGCCACAGACATGCTGAATGCTGTATGATGGAGGGCAGTTGTTATTGCCAGGGATTGTACTCCCACTGTTTGACGGCCTGTGACAGAACAGCCACTCTCAGCGGCAGAGGAACTCCTAGCAAACCTAGGAACAAACAACAACTCCCAGGCATCCATCAGACCACATGTCATGGAGGTGGGTGCCACAGTGTCCACAACAGAGTAGTCTCCAGGTAAGCTTAATGTATTCACCACTTTAATACTGTCTCAGTCATTGTGGCAGATTGTATATACTGTACATGGGTGTCAGGTCTATCTGTACTGGGGGAGTGTTTGTGTTTACACTCAGTTGTGTACATATGCTTAGAATGTCAGCAATACAGCCAGCATCACAGTAACTACTGTGCATGTGGATATATGCACATATTACCTTGTAGTGCTGCAATACTTGGTGGTGCTGACAATACCTCTCCCTCACATTTTCATAGGTCCATCAGGTGTGGCCCGAGTCCATGGCCCTGTACCTGGTAAGTGTGATACTGTTTTTTACGGATCATATCTACCCTATGAAAGTTAAGGCCTGTCATACTGCCCTATGTACAAATGTTGTGTTTAGCCAGAGTAGTATATTTGCATGTTCTATTCTGAAACAGTTAACTACAGTTCATAGACTGAATAATCATAGGTGTGTATTTGAAAGACCATAGACACATTTGTACTTATAGTTATGGGTGGCTACACAGCCTGGTATACACGAGGCAATTACTCCAAGATGCCTGTTCAAATGCAAAAGGCAGATGGTACATACCTGAGGCAGTGACATTAGTACTGGCATATTATTCTCAAGATAGGTATACTGTGTTTAATGTGTAGTTCTATCAAAAATAGTGTCATGTGACCTACATTACAGGCAGATTGTACTGGCAACTTTAACTAGATGTGGCTGACGTGCATGTTATAAAGGGCTTGTCTTGTATGTGTATGTTGGTGTGAGGTTGTCTGTTGTGCATGGGAGTGGAGATGAGAAGATGTGAGACTAGCAATGCAGTTGTGGATCTTCATTTGTATGAGTCTGTGTGTATTACCTTACATAAAATTACAAGTAGTAATGTATTGCTATTGTCTTGGTTTCACAGGTGACCGGGGTGGGGGTTGGTGTCTCTCCCCCTCACAACCTGATGTTAGTGTTTCATTGGACTCTGATGATGATGGTGGCCATAGTGGGGCACAGGTGGAGTTGTTAGAGGTTGAGCCTGTGCCAGATGTTGACATCCCTCTTCTGCCTCGATTGTCACCACACAGTCATTATTCCCACACAGACATAGTCCCCTGAGGCCACAGATATTGGGCAGTCAGAAGGTGGAGACATTGAACAAGACCTTGTGGCAACTATGGCATCATTGAGTGTAGACACTGGCCATAGACAGAGATCTGGTGAGGATCCACACAGGCGGATTGACAGTGGTGGTCATAGGAAGACTGCTGTCCATCCACCACCTGTTAAAAGTGTCACATCATTGGTCATTCTGTGCATGTTTTGGGCCATCATGGAAGCATAGGTACATTCTGAATGCAACACTAGATAGATGCTAAGGGTTATGGATGCAGCACAGTCTGATATCCACAACTGCCTCCACTGCATTGGGGACACCCTAGATCGGTTCACTGATGCAGTGGACAGATGGTGGGCTTAAACAGTGTCTGTTTTGGACTGCACATTGTCTGTGCTGGAACATCTGGTTGGAGTTGGGGGTCAGACACATGGACATAGGTCAGCAACATTATCTGCTGAGTGTCCACATGGCCAATCACAGTCATGCTCCTGTAGTGGCAGTACCTCAAGTGCTACAGAGGGAAGTGTGCTGTTCACATCATAACATGGCAGGCCATGGGCATGTGGTCCTGGGCAGTCCCATGGGAAACTCAGCCCCAGCAGACAGCAGTCACCATCAGGTACTAGCACTGCATCTGACCTAGGGCATGGTGGTGCCAGTGCTACTCCTGGCAGAGCTAGTTCCCATGTTCATGGCAGGAGATGGTGAACTGTCCACTCTACCATGTACAGCCCACAGTTGTCCAACTTACACACATGTAGGGCTAGTACTGGGCTTGACTGTGGACATGCACACACCCAAGCACCACAGTCCCATGCAGGTCATCAACAGACACACACATCACCTCTCCATGGCCCATCTAAACTGCACCCCTTCCTGACACACACATACTGTCAACTGTTTGGCACAGCCTAGGTCTCCAGTATCCCCACAACACACCTTTTGCATGTGAGGATACCTGTGCCACATCCCTGCCATCCATGCCATTGATGCAGGGAAATGCTACTATGTGTCTGATATGCAGGGTGTCTACATTACTTGACATGTACTTGTGTAGTGCAGTATTGTTTTGCCATGCCAGTTGTTGTGGGCCACAACAGGTACTGTATCCTGGCATGTGTCATGTCTACACTCACACTTTGTGTATCTTTGTTGCATGATGTTGGACTGACGGTAGTGTTACAGAATGACAGGTGTGTCATGGACCTGTGTATGTTCTTGTCCCAGGAGTCTGAAGGGATAAATCATGGACGCATATCAGGAGTAGAGAGGCACAAGATGGCATTGCAACACAGCAGAAATATGACATCCAGAAGGTATGGCAATATATGTGCATGGCTCCCTAGGTGCATATGTGTAGAACAGTATATGAGGGACAATGGGAGCAGTCACCATAATCATGCATTCATACTTTGAGATAATGTCTGCTACCTTTGCTACATGTCACCTTGGTTTTGTGAACGTAAAAATCTAGAAGGTGTGCTGATGGAATTGACACATCTACAAATATGTCGTGTCCAGGTCAGACAGGTGGTGGACTTCAGTTATGATTATGTAGTGGCGGGCAATTTAGGGACAGCAGCTATACACAGAGCCATAAGATGCATAACCATTTTACACAGATATCCCATATGGGCATGTCCATAGTGCTGAAAGAGGATATATTTATAAACACACACACAGTCAGACTTGGCTGATGTGAGATTAGAACCCCTACCTATATTATATTACACACTATAGCTTGCAATACGTATTACATGTGCCACAGAGTGTATCTGATATTAGATTGTCTGCCAGCAATCCTAAAGATGGATGACATCAGCAGGCCTTGTAGAGGAGGGCACTGTAGAGGTCAGCAGCTACTCACAGGGCCATAAAATGCATAATCATTGCATAGAGATAGCCCATATTGGAATGTCCATAGTGCTCCAAGGGAATATATTTACTCAGACACACACACAGACTTAACTGATGTGAGATTTGAACCCCTACCTATCTACAATAGCTCACAGAACTTATCACATGCACCAGAAGTTACATCTATTGTATATGCAATTGCAGGCACAGTACTTGTAGAGTATGCAAATTAGCCTTGTGTTGGACAGCATGTGTGGCCTGCAGAGGGATATTGCTTGGTACTGATATTGTATCTATTGTCCTAGGAGTTGGATACCTGTTAATATCCCTGCTATCTGTATACAGCTACCAGTATGGCCATATGTGTCTGGTTGCAGTTAGATAGGCAAACATGTGGCCAGGGACAATATGGCCTGTCCAAGGCATGTGTTGAAACCATTGCACATTACAACACCTACTCACCTGTGTCTGTCTACAAGGTGACATTCCCCAGGCACTGGGGTCTGTGGGTGAGTGGATTATGTACTGTTGTGGCCTTGGACTGCTTCCTTTGGACAACTGTTGTGATATGTACATGCAGATAACCTCAGCAGTCCGATGGGTATGTGGGGACATTCTTACATCCCCGCACAGATATATATATATATATATATATATATATATATATATATATATATATATATATATATATATATATATATATATATATATATATATATATATATATACACACACACACATATATCTATGGTCTACTTTATTCCCGCAAAAGCCAAATTGCTCGAATACAACTTGCGCAAACCATAACTAGTGAAACGTGAATATGTCGAATGCACTAAACTGCGAATTTCGAAATCTCGATCTCTCATAGTTGGCCAACCCCACTGCCCGCAACATACTACCTACCGAAACACAGTAAAAAACAACACATACACACACTAGCAAAAACCCTACTTCTAACTCTAAAGTAAAGAACTGAAACCCTTCTTCTAACCCTACACTTAACCCTAAATATACAACTATCTATGCACTATCCTTAATTCCTCACTAACCCTAAGGTCCGTAATTACCACACACTTACCCTACTGAGCTATACCCAAACAAACTAAATATTCCACACACATACACTTAACAAAACCCTACACTAAACCTTACATACATTACCTATCTATGCACTTACCTTAACCTGGACCCTAACCCTAAGGTCCATAACTATTGCACACTTACCTTACAGAGCTATTCTGCAGATGGGCCAACTATGCAAATTCGATATTTCCACTTTCTCGGTTTAGTGGGTTCAACATACTCACGTTTCGCTCATTATGTGTTGTGCAAATTATATTTGAGCAATTCGACTTTCGCGGGAATAAAGTAGACCCATATATATATATATATATATATATATATATATATATATATATGTGTGTGTGTGTGTGTGTGTGTGTGTGTGTGTGTGTGTGTGTGTGTGTGTGTGTGTGTGTGTATAACAAGGATGTCGCTTTAAATGTTGCTCTGTGTGTACATTATAAAAATGTGTTGTGTAGATATATGTGGAGAGTCTATGCATCATTGTAATTTATATAGTGATATATATCTCGGTATCATATGTATATGTGATACATACTGATAGACATACTAATCATATGTGAGGGGGATAGGTACAGACAGATATGTATACATAACTCTGTATGTACAGACACATTTCCACATAACAGGTGAGGAAGAGGCAACACACTTGCACTCAAGTTAACTAAGTGTAGGAGCATGCCCAGTGGAACTGTCAGTACTTAAAAGGTGACTCCAGGATACAGTTACTTGTACTCCTGTCTGGGATTTTGTGTGCTGCAGACATTGGCTGCTGCACCTGTTTCCACAGTACAGCACTTCTCTGAGATTGTCCAATGCATTTCCCAGCTATGTGGTTTACTTATTATGTGACTGGAGTACATAATGTAACATCACACACAGGGCGACAGTCTGCATACCTCTCACTGTACATATTTTTACAGCATGTCCGGCATTTTACCCCATATGTTTGGTCTGCTCCTCATACATTTGTGGTGTTCAGGAATAATACTGTTTAATGCAGTCACTGAATTGTAACTACTGACACATTTAATTAACTCCCTTTACATCCTGCAGATATTCTGTTCTGTTGCAACCTGGTGTTATACCAGTCAACTTATAGGTTCATCAGAGCATGCATCATGTCTATCTGTAGTTTTGTCGCTTTCTCCCTCCATTCTCTCTGACTTTTTCCAGCTGTCTTGTAGTAACAGATTGAAGGATATGACAGTCTGGGGGAATACCACCATATGAGTAACTCACATGCAAATGATGTGGATGCTACCAGATACAAACCCTCAACATCATCACCCATGCTAATGTCCCTAGGCCACAGAGCCACACCATCTACCAGACAAAGAGGTATCATATCGAAAGCATACAGACATACATTGTCACCCCTGCATTATGTGACACATGCAATGTGTGGCAAGGTTCTATGTCACAGCCCTAGAATTGGCTGGTCTGCTGATATATCATTGCAGACTTACTGTTGCAGCAGTTGTATGGGAACACTGGTGTGTGTGGGGTGAGGGAAGAACAGCACATAATCTGATGGCATGGTGCAAATACCATGTGTCCCCACTGTTTAACATCTTCCTTGACTGCTGTAGTGAATATTCCAACCATGAGGCCCTGTGAATATTACGGAGCACATACTATTAGACTGGGTATCTGTAGTCCAATGTGGATGTTACATCTCTCCAAACAGCCCACTATATTCCCTTGCATACATGCAGCAGGTACATACATACAATAACATATTATAGCACTCCTTATAAGTGGTGTGTAGGTGAGTGACTTACCTTCTGAATGCAGCAGTTGACAGAACTGTAGTTCAGGACTGATTCTGTCTGATGCACACAGTACACAAGCAATACATGGTTAGGTACAGGTTGTGTGGGTTGCCTGGCATCATTTTTAATATATGTGTGCAAGTTGGAGTAAGGTGTCAGTCCCTAGGGCCCTAGGTTGTCAGTGCATGTGCTATGCATTGTCTCTTGGTCAAGGCCAGGTTAGATTGGGCATGTCTACATCTGCCTTCAGGTACATCCTCAGGGGTTTCCTCCTCCGAGTCCCCCTGTGGGTGTGACTATGGGGACCTAGGCACTGATGGGGGGCTGTGTATCCCTTCTCCTTGCTGTTCCTGCTGCAGCTGTTTCCACAGGTTCACACTGCTTAGCATGGCACATACTGTGAACATCTGTGCACATGTGGCTGGAGAGTACTGTAGGGCTCCACTAGCTATAGCGAGGCACAGGAACCATGACTTCAGCAGCCCAAACACATGCTCTATAATATTCCTAGTTTATGCATGTCCCTCATGATGGCATTCTTCCTTGGGTGTGTGCATTTCTGATGGGTGTCATCTTCCATGGTTCCAGTGCGTAGCCAGCATCCCCCAGTAAATGGCCATGCGGGATGTCCTCCATAGCAAACATCTGGTACAGCTGTGATGCATACCAGATATGGGAGTGATAATAACTGCCAGGGCTGCCACCATATACATTCATGATAATGCCCTGGGCATTGCACACAACCTGGTAGTTGATGGAGTGATAACCCTTGCAGTTGATGTAGATTCTACCCTCCTCACTAGGTGGTGTCTTGATGTGTATGAGTGCAATCTATGGCACCCAGTACCTCAGGGTAGTGTACTTATGGTGCAGTAGCACTACAATTAACCTCTTCAATAAAATACCTATAAAATCAACATAACAAGATTGGTGTAGCTGTTGGCACATGACATGTTTACTTGAGATGGTTTTGTATAATAATGTGTTTGCCTTAATGGGAAATCCATTTTACAGAAAGATGGCATAGCAATAGGCACGTCATGTGCCAACAGATACACCAATCTTTTATGTTGATTTGGGAACTGAGGCATGCATTTGTTGATTTATATGTTAAACATATTTTATTTTATTTTATAGGTGTTTTGTTGACGATTTATTTTTGATTTGAAGAGGTACACAGGATGAATTGTCTCATTTTATTGAAGAGATTAGTTGTAGTACTACTTTTCTCAAGTTCACAGCTGAGTTCTCCAAGGCTGAGATTAGTTATTTAGATGTACTAATTAAAGTTGGTGGTAACAGGCAGATTGATACCTCCTTGTAAAGGAAATCCTGTTATTGGAACAACTTTCTATACCGCATAAGTATGCACCCTAAGTATGTGTTTAATAACATCCTAGAGGGACAGGGTCTGAGGATTTCTAGGGTAAATGCCAGTGAAAATAATTTTATAGTGGAGTTGGGTTTTTTAGAAAATAAATATGTTGATAGGGGTTGTAGAAGACAGGATGTACATAATGTGCTAAATAGAGTAGCTGATGGTAGATGTGGTAGAGGCAGGCCATTTTTTTCTTTGAATCTCCCTCAAATTCACTGGACGTGTTTTAATGATGGGAAATGTAGGGTACCAGTCACTTTTTTCCATACTACTGGATATGTTTTAGATGTCATAAGGAAACATTGGCCTATCATTAAAATCAATGAGGACTTGAGGGGAATAGTGGGAGAGCAACCCAATTTTGTCTTCAAGAAGAGATGGTTGAAGCAAATGTTGTGTTACCCCAGTTTATCTATGGAAAATCGAATAAGGGTATATGTGGATCTACCCAGACAGGCACTAGGCCATATCATGTTTGTAAATATTGCAGTTATATTGCTAGCTTGGGTGTGTTTAAATATACAAATCAGGGCAGACAATATGTTTTTAATGTATACGCTACTTATAGTTATTCCCATGTAGTTTATTTAGCGTGTTGTACAGCCTGCTCAAAATTCTATGTGGGTAAAACTGATAGGGTGCTGAAGGATCATTTAGCAGAACAACTTTGACATATTAACAGTGGCATGGAGCACAGTGCCCTGTCCAAGCATGTGAGACATACCTCTCATTCACATAGTTTTAAGTTTCAGGTTATAGCTAAGGTTGAGATCAAAAGAAGGCTAGGAGATGTTAGGAATTCTACTGAGTGTTTAGAGAGAACGTGGATAGCTAAGTTAAGAGCAGACCATTGCTCAGGATTAAATGACAAAGCTCTCATTAAGCCCTTGTTGAAAACACGCTCTTTATTCAGGTAGTGTTTGAATTTTATGATATATTTTTATGCTTTTATGTTATAAGTCAAATAAGTTTGACACAAATCAAGATACGTGTATTAAAGTGTGTGTTTTTATCTTGATTGTTAAGGATTGAGAGCTTTTAATTGAGTGATTAATTTGCATGCTTGATTGGTAATGAGTGTATAAATTACTGCATTTTGTTTTATTTTGTACTGAAATCTGAAGAAGCAGCAAGAGCTGTGAAAGTGCTTATGTTATTTTAATTAAAAATTTCTTCATTTTATGCTAAGAGCCGGGTGTCGACTCATCATTCTACTTTTTTGGTTAACTATTACATTTGTTTGTCATAGACATCCAAGTGAAGAAGTCTGTAAATTGTGGGAGAGTTACTGAACATTGCATCCATCTCAAATGACAGTTCTAAGCCAGCAGATATTAGACAGGTTCAGTGCAACTTAAACCAAGAATCCAATTACTGCTGATATGACTGTGTGTACAGGAGATGTGACAGTGTCTTCCCATGCCAGTAAACTTTCTGTGGACCCTTAGGATGTCTTTCACTCATGAAATGATATCACAGTACAGGCATAACAGAGTGATCTCTAAATGCTGACACTGCAACTGGACCCTGCACACAATCTGCCATGAATGAGTTACACGTGGGTAGTGCTAAGGGAAGACAACAATCAGTCACTACCTGAAGACTAATTGAATCCACTAGGGGGAGGGCTAACCTGGTCAACAGAGCTATAAAAGACATGTATATCTTTAAACACTTTTCTAGCTGTTTCTGGGATGGATGGAGTTTCATGAAATCAGTAGAAAACAACCATCTGCATTGTCTAAAGCATTCCCCATGTCTCGATGCCAGGAGATGTACATGGAGCTTGCTGCAGTGAATGCCATGGATAGTGAATTCCTGGTACAAATGAATGTAACTCTGGACAATTAAAGTGTTCTTCTCTGAAAGATTTTGCAGCTGGATGCATGGTGCTGTTTAGGCCCTTGGTGTCTTCCATAAGGCTATCTGAATCTAGCCTATTAACTTTACATAAATGATGATGAAATAAAGACAATGTGTACCAATGTGGATGAGGTGCCAACAGAAGTACTAACCTCAGTAGTCAGTTTGTTTCACATTACCTTACCAAACATGGAAGGCACATCATGCAGGGCCTTATAGTCTTGAGGCATACAGAGCCACCTGATTGTTTATGTGTTCACCAGTATACATCGTGTGCATGATGATATTACAGCTGACACTTTACTAGATCTAAGCTAGAATAAAAATTGTTACTCTGACATGCTCACCCTTCCAGATCACAAGTAGGTATTCATAGAGCTTCATAGTATTTAGTGTAAGGATATGCCAACATACAAGCTTGATAAGTACACTGACACATGTTCATTAGTGCCACATCTCTTGAGTCTCATAACTCTCTCTCACACGCACTCTCTGTAGGTGTCTACAGCCTCTGGCAATACAAATGAAGGTGATTTGCAGTAATGCATGTTTTTATGCGAGGATGTGCCCCATCTGAAGTCAAACTTCTGTATTAATGCAGACCCTGTTTATTGCACACTATAATCCTCAGAGGTTTTGATGGTTAACTATGTTCCCATTGAAGAGGATCAAATGTTAGTTACTGTCTGATACACTTAATGAGTCAGTGTGTCACATGCTATAATACCTGTAGGTCTACCAACCACTTTCTACATGCAGCAGTGACCTCTGAGCTACACATATTGTAAGTGACTTTCTCTGATTTAGATCCTTTGCACCATTTTGCTTATTTCTATTATTACCCATGTTATTGGATGTCACATACTCGGGATGCATCCGATCCAGTCATCTGTGCATCACTATAGTGTGAATGCAGCATGACACCGGTAAGGCTCATTCTGCAAACTTGCATAGTAGCATATGTAGTCTGAACAGAAGAGTATGGATAACTCCGGACTGAATTGCCTTTGCAGGAGGATAAATACCTTGCCAGTTACTAACTATGTTTGGCTAACCTGCTTATAACTCAATGGCAGAATTTGTGGGGATGGAAGAGCATGGTCATTATATTATAGTTTACTACATTATCACTGTATTACAGGCATCAAATAATAATAATAGATTGAGAATGATGTTAATGTTGCTATTCAGTAGAACAAGCTGCCATACTAATTGAACATTTCCACAAAACAGAAATAACTATAATGCAGAATTGAAGTAGCATAAGCAATGTTCCTGACTTTTCATTCTTGTTAGCCTATATTATTGCTTTTCTTTCTACATATACTACAAAAAGTCTGATCAACAGATATTTAAAAAAATGGAGCAACCTACTGTGCTTTTAGGTGGGTACTAGGCTATCTGCCAAAAGGCATTTATAAGCCTAGCTAGAATGTGTTGGCTGTCGCCGCCACCTTAGATTAGTTCCCTGTGCCTCTGTACAGCAAAGCCACTGAAGTGATCCCCGGGGTAAACTTTCTGTTTCCCATCCACTCGTTTCTGTTTATATGTTTGTGTTCACAGATTCATCCAGAATGAACAGCTTATTTTATAGCGCAGAATGAATTGGTTTATCTTCATCTCACATACTCATAACCTACTAACCCACCTCACCAAGCACCTCACATAAATTATAATGTCAGATTCCAGGCAATTTTCAGCTCTAACTTAGGATATCTGCACTATTTTAAAGCTGATCCTGCAGTGAAAATAAAGTATCTGCCTGTGATTTCACTACTTTTTCATCCTGTGAATATTTCAGTTAACTACTGTATTTTTCATATACTGCTAATATATTGCTAATAAGTGTTCAACTTAGTTCACATAGATTCCACTTCATGAAGTCTGTCACCAGAGTTATACAGGTATATGCGAAGCAAGTGTTAAAAAGCATCATAATTCAAAAGAACAAAATGAAAAAGGCTATGTTAGAAATATGGCTTGACCTATAAAAAAGTATCATTAATGCAGTTCTCATATGTTTCATGTGGTAAACCCTTTCAGATAACATTGCAGTTTTTCACTATGATAAACTATCATTTATAACACAAACAATTTTATACTTACGATTACAGAAATGGCAATTTATAAGACATATGCAAGAAAGGTGCTTTATGTTGCTGCAGTAAATGATGGATCCTGGACACTGTGAAACTGTATTCTCCTTAAAACGTGCTTCCTGACAGTGTACTGTTCCTAAACTGGAGCATTCTAGAATTATGTCACTGGCTAGGCTGATATTTATTAAAACATCAACGATTACCTTAGGGTATGACTTTGCTTTTGTTTCGCAACATTTGCCATTACTATTTTGTTAAAAGCTGCTATTATATAATTCTAAGCATCTATTGGCCCTTCTTTTTTATGTTTGTGGACTACAGTGCATTACAGTTTAAAGCTGACAGGACTAGATACTGCTAAGTAACACCCCAATCCTATGTGCAAAAAATGTGAAAGAGAGGTTGTAGGTGGACGGATGAACAGATAAAAACCATGGCTATGT
>NC_056731.1:1988470694-1988625694 GCF_019279795.1 Protopterus annectens | reverse complement strand
ACAAACCAGACTAATGTCATTATTTGATGAATCAGCTTGTTGATACACAGAACCTGCAGAATGCTTAGACATTATTAAGAAATGTTTGGCCTTTATGCACGTTCATGAGGCCACTGCGGACCAAGGTAGTAAACTCCCACACACCTGAAGTCAATTATGTCAAAAAAGGGTGATACTTAGCTCTGTAGTACTCCAGTTCATAGAGATCAGTGTGGATAAACCTAATTTACATAAAATGAGTGTAAATTGCCACCAAGTTTCACCAATTGTTTCTCAATCTTCCGTTTTGCGCTGCAATGTGTCATGCTCTCTGTTTACAATTCAGGGAAAGTGGGGACTTGCTGCAATAAAAGACAAACGTCTGTGAACACAAGTAAAGAAACAGAAAAGCACAGTAGGTTTCTTCAATTTTTATATCTTTTGGTCAGATTTTTTTTTTTGGGGGGGGTATTCATTACCGTTAATATATAAGCTAAGCAGTATAACCACTGGGAGTCTGCAAGTTGTGATTTGCACTCATGCTTGCATGTTGGAAGTGATTTATAACTCTAATGGGTAGATAAGAGCTGAACAGCAACATATATATGCTATTACATGCAGTTAGAAATGCAATAAGCAGGCTAACAAGAATGAAAAGTTAGGAATGATGTTTATGCTACTTCAGCTTTGCGTTATAGTTATTTCTGTTTTGTAGCAATTTTGTATTCATTGAATTAGTTTGGCAGCTTCTACCACTGAATAGCAAACATTAAGTTAATTATTAATTTATTATTTTTGATTGCTGTAATACAGTAATAATGGATTGATGTAAAACTGTCATGTGTTGATATGTATGTTTTTTACAGGTTGAAATATATGTGCTTTCAAGATAAACCATGATGCAACAGGACAAACCCAAACAAAGAATGGACAAATTTACCACGAAGGAAAAGGAGACTCTCAAGGACACAATTAGGTCATATGGAAAAAAAAGTCATTTGGGAAATGAGGTATGTGTGTGACATACCTGCTAAGAAAGCATGCAGACCTCATCAGCCATGATCTACTTATAGCAGAACCATTCAGTCAAGGTATCAGTCAGGTGGCACTACCAGATCAGTGCCCATAGGGTCACCACCATTTAATTTAGTAGGCCATGGCATCTCAACTGCTCAGCATCACACTCATGCCCCAGCAGTTGCTTCTGAGTAATGGGAACATTTCACACACTATGGGGGACATTGTGTATGATGCATTACCTCTGTAAGTCGGAAGACCACACAGGCAGCATGGCCCTTACAGAACCTGCAGTTCATGAGTCATGTTAATGCTCATTAATAAATATTTTACTCCCCTTCCAAAAAATATATTCGGGGGGGGGGGGCTGAAGTATGACTGAGATTAATGCAGTTTACAAACTTAGTCGGTGGCAATTGTCAAGAAGCATTGCATGAATAATAACAAAAATCCTGCCAGTGACACTAGCCTTTGCTACAGCTGTTCCTTTTGCACAACACATATGATGACGGCTGCAGCTTCTAATGACACAACTGATGATGTGCATGACAGAACAGATTAATCTGATGTGCAGTCATTTTCTACACAAATTACTTTTTTCATATATAACTGCATTTCAATACAAAGATAAATCAACGCACTCAATAAAATGTCATACAATGTTCTTTCCACTTTGAAAGTAAGATAGCCTATCTATATGGTTAAATACTGCATCAGTCCAAGTAACTAAACACATTTAGTACCTTCATTGCATGCAGTCATCTTAAGTCCATCGATAAAATAGTTAAATATTCATGTAAAAGCAATGGTAATCCTACAACTGTAAGCATAATATCATACTGCATGACCTCAAACTAAGCAGGTAGAGCAACAAAGCAGACATTGTAATGTTTAACATTTCACTGCATGTCATAAGTATTCATGAGACAGGTATGAGGGAACACATAAGTATTCATGAAACAGATATGAGTGAACACATAAGTATTCATGAAACAGATATGAGTGAACACATAAATATTCATGAAACAGATATGAGTGAACACATAAGTATTCATGAGACAGATATGAGTGAACACATAAGTATTCATGAGACAGATATGAGTGAACACATAAATATTCATGAAACAGATATGAGTGAACACATAAGTATTCATGAGACAGATATGAGTGAACACATAAGTATTCATGAGACAGATATGAGTGAACACATAAGTATTCATGAGACAGATATGAGTGAACACATAAGTATTCATGAAACAGGTATGAGTGAACACAGGTATTCATGAAACAGATATGAGTGAACACATAAGTATTCATGAAACAGATATGAGTGAACACATAAGTATTCATGAAACAGACATGAGTGAACACATAAGTATTCATGAAACAGATATGAGTGAACACAAGTATTCATGAAACAGATATGAGTGAACACATAAGTATTCATGAAACAGATATGAGTGAACACATAAGTATTCATGAAACAGATATGAGTGAACACATAAGTATTCATGAAACAGATATGAGTGAACACATAAGTATTCATGAAACAGATATGAGTGAACACATAAGTATTCATGAAACAGATATGAGTGAACACATAAGTATTCATGAAACAGGTATGAGTGAACACAAGTATTCATGAAACAGATATGAGTGAACACATAAGTATTCATGAAACAGATATGAGTGAACACATAAGTATTCATGAAACAGATATGAGTGAACACATAAGTATTCATGAAACAGATATGAGTGAACACATAAGTATTCATGAAACAGATATGAGTGAACACATAAGTATTCATGAAACAGATATGAGTGAACACATAAGTATTCATGAAAGAGATATGAGTGAACACATAAGTATTCATGAAACAGATATGAGTGAACACATAAGTATTCATGAAACAGGTATGAGTGAACACAAGTATTCATGAAACAGATATGAGTGAACACATAAGTATTCATGAAACAGATATGAGTGAACACATAAGTATTCATGAGACAGATATGAGTGAACACATAAGTATTCATGAGACAGATATGAGTGAACACATAAGTATTCATGAGACAGATATGAGTGAACACATAAGTATTCATGAAACAGGTATGAGTGAACACAGGTATTCATGAAACAGATATGAGTGAACACATAAGTATTCATGAAACAGATATGAGTGAACACATAAGTATTCATGAAACAGATATGAGTGAACACAAGTATTCATGAAACAGATATGAGTGAACACATAAGTATTCATGAAACAGATATGAGTGAACACATAAGTATTCATGAAACAGATATGAGTGAACACATAAGTATTCATGAAACAGATATGAGTGAACACATAAGTATTCATGAAACAGATATGAGTGAACACATAAGTATTCATGAAACAGATATGAGTGAACACATAAGTATTCATGAAACAGATATGAGTGAACACATAAGTATTCATGAAACAGGTATGAGTGAACACAAGTATTCATGAAAGATATGAGTGAACACATAAGTATTCATGAAACAGATATAAGTGAACACATAAGTATTCATGAAACAGATATGAGTGAACACATAAGTATTCATGAAACAGATATGAGTGAACACATAAGTATTCATGAAACAGATATGAGTGAACACATAAGTATTCATGAAACAGATATGAGTGAACACATAAGTATTCATGAAACAGATATGAGTGAACACATAAGTATTCATGAAACAGGTATGAGTGAACACAAGTATTCATGAAACAGATATGAGTGAACACATAAGTATTCATGAAACAGATATGAGTGAACACATAAGTATTCATGAAACAGGTATGAGTGAACACAAGTATTCATGAAACAGATATGAGTGAACACATAAGTATTCATGAAACAGATATGAGTGAACACATAAGTATTCATGAAACAGGTATGAGTGAACACAAGTATTCATGAAACAGATATGAGTGAACACATAAGTATTCATGAGACAGATATGAGTGAACACATAAGTATTCATGAAACAGATACGAGTGAACACATAAGTATTCATGAAACAGATATGAGTGAACACATAAGTATTCATGAAACAGGTATGAGTGAACACAAGTATTCATGAAACAGATATGAGTGAACACATAAGTATTCATGAAACAGGTATGAGTGAACACAAGTATTCATGAAACAGATATGAGTGAACACATAAGTATTCATGAAACAGATATGAGTGAACACATAAGTATTCATGAAACAGATATGAGTGAACACATAAGTATTCATGAAACAGATATGAGTGAACACATAAGTATTCATGAGACAGATATGAGTGAACACATAAGTATTCATGAAACAGGTATGAGTGAACACAAGTATTCATGAGACAGATATGAGTGAACACATAAGTATTCATGAAACAGGTATGAGTGAACACAAGTATTCATGAAACAGATATGAGTGAACACATAAGTATTCATGAAACAGATATGAGTGAACACATAAGTATTCATGAAACAGATATGAGTGAACACATAAGTATTCATGAAACAGATATGAGTGAACACATAAGTATTCATGAAACAGATATGAGTGAACACATAACTATTCATGAAACAGATATGAGTGAACACATAAGTATTCATGAAACAGATATGAGTGAACACATAAGTATTCATGAAACAGGTATGAGTGAACACAAGTATTCATGAAACAGATATGAGTGAACACATAAGTATTCATGAAACAGGTATGAGTGAACACAAGTATTCATGAAACAGATATGAGTGAACACATAAGTATTCATGAAACAGATATGAGTGAACACATAAGTATTCATGAAACATGTATGAGTGAACACAAGTATTCATGAAACAGATATGAGTGAACACATAAGTATTCATGAAACAGGTATGAGTGAACACAAGTATTCATGAAACAGATATGAGTGAACACAAGTATTCATGAAACAGATATGAGTGAACACATAAGTATTCATGAGACAGATATGAGTGAACACATAAGTATTCATGAAACAGGTATGAGTGAACACAAGTATTCATGAAACAGATATGAGTGAACACAAGTATTCATGAAACAGATATGAGTGAACACATAAGTATTCATGAGACAGATATGAGTGAACACATAAGTATTCATGAAACAGATATGAGTGAACACATAAGTATTCATGAAACAGGTATGAGTGAACACAAGTATTCATGAAACAGATATGAGTGAACACAAGTATTCATGAAACAGATATGAGTGAACACATAAGTATTCATGAGACAGATATGAGTGAACACATAAGTATTCATGAAACAGATATGAGTGAACACATAAGTATTCATGAAACAGATATGAGTGAACACAAGTATTCATGAAACAGATATGAGTGAACACATAAGTATTCATGAGACAGATATGAGTGAACACATAAGTATTCATGAAACAGATATGAGTGAACACATAAGTATTCATGAAACAGGTATGAGTGAACACATAAGTATTCATGAAACAGATATGAGTGAACACATAAGTATTCATGAAACAGATATGAGGGAACACATAAGTATTCATGAAACAGGTATGAGTGAACACAAGTATTCATGAAACAGATATGAGTGAACACATATGTATTCATGAAACAGATATGAGTGAACGCATAAGTATTCATGAAACAGGTATGAGTGAACACAAGTATTCATGAAACAGATATGAGTGAACACAAGTATTCATGAAACAGATATGAGTGAACACATAAGTATTCATGAAACAGGTATGAGTGAACACAAGTATTCATGAAACAGATATGAGTGAACACAAGTATTCATGAAACAGATATGAGTGAACACATAAGTATTCATGAGACAGATATGAGTGAACACATATGTATTCATGAAACAGATATGAGTGAACACATAAGTATTCATGAAACAGGTATGAGTGAACACAAGTATTCATGAAACAGATATGAGTGAACACAAGTATTCATGAAACAGATATGAGTGAACACATAAGTATTCATGAGACAGATATGAGTGAACACATAAGTATTCATGAAACAGATATGAGTGAACACATAAGTATTCATGAAACAGATATGAGTGAACACAAGTATTCATGAAACAGAAATGAGTGAACACATAAGTATTCATGAGACAGATATGAGTGAACACATAAGTATTCATGAAACAGATATGAGTGAACACATAAGTATTCATGAAACAGGTATGAGTGAACACATAAGTATTCATGAAACAGATATGAGTGAACACATAAGTATTCATGAAACAGATATGAGTGAACACATAAGTATTCATGAAACAGATATGAGTGAACACATAAGTATTCATGAAACAGGTATGAGTGAACACAAGTATTCATGAAACAGATATGAGTGAACACATATGTATTCATGAAACAGATATGAGTGAACACATAAGTATTCATGAAACAGGTATGAGTGAACACAAGTATTCATGAAACAGATATGAGTGAACACATAAGTATTCATGAAACAGATATGAGTGAACACATAAGTATTCATGAAACAGATATGAGTGAACACATAAGTATTCATGAAACAGATATGAGTGAACACATAAGTATTCATGAAACAGATATGAGTGAACACATAAGTATTCATGAAACAGATATGAGTGAACACATAAGTATTCATGAAACAGATATGAGTGAACACATAAGTATTCATGAAACAGATATGAGTGAACACATAAGTATTCATGAAACAGATATGAGTGAACACATAAGTATTCATGAAACAGATATGAGTGAACACATAAGTATTCATGAAACAGATATGAGTGAACACATAAGTATTCATGAAACAGATATGAGTGAACACATAAGTATTCATGAAACAGGTATGAGTGAACACAAGTATTCATGAAAGATATGAGTGAACACATAAGTATTCATGAAACAGATATGAGTGAACACATAAGTATTCATGAAACAGATATGAGTGAACACATAAGTATTCATGAAACAGATATGAGTGAACACATAAGTATTCATGAAACAGGTATGAGTGAACACAAGTATTCATGAAACAGATATGAGTGAACACATAAGTATTCATGAAACAGATATGAGTGAACACATAAGTATTCATAAAACAGGTATGAGTGAACACAAGTATTCATGAAACAGATATGAGTGAACACATAAGTATTCATGAGACAGATATGAGTGAACACATAAGTATTCATGAAACAGATATGAGTGAACACATAAATATTCATGAAACAGATATGAGTGAACACACAAGTATTCATGAAACAGATATGAGTGAACACACAAGTATTCATGAAACAGATATGAGTGAACAGTTATAGCCAATTTATTGCCAATAAACTGCTCGATACCTAAAACATATATCAGCCTTATAATGCTACAAAAAAATCTCATTAAAGACAAAAAGGAATGTCAAATGTACATAACAATAGGCCTTGTACCACACAGCATAGCCTGCAAGTAGGATGCATGCATCAATTTTATCTGTGTGTTTATTAAATAAAAGTAAAACTACAAGTAAGGCAAGGGCCCTTGTACTGGACTAGATAGTGCCTGTTTTCCTAGTCAGCTATGTACTTTGTATGAGACTGATGTCTGAGGTTCCATCATACTGCTTCTGGCTGGCCACAATCAGTATCACCATAAGTGGAAGGTTCAACAGTAGAAGTTGCATGCCATTATGGGGTACTTCAAAACCAGACCAGAACATGACCAAGTTGTTGAGAGCTAAACAACTGGTAAACATCTTACATGCAGGATCATACTGAAGGGTGCCCCTGACTCATCCTGGTAACAGAAATGGGCTTTCTGTAGGGAAAACACTCTCTCAATGACAGTACATATCTGGGACAGGGTGGTGTACCATTCCTCAGCAGCTCCATTAACATTGTGAAGATTGGTTGAATATGGGTGAAGGCTGCCAGCCTAGCCAGATAGAATTTTGGATATAATTCTGTCATCTGTAAATATTAATGTAAACCACAGGCTGTTGCCTTAAATGGTAAAAATAGTGTTACATGTGGAACTGGAAAAATAATGTAACAACAGTGCAGTCTACTGACCAAGTAAAGCATGTTGTGACCCTTTGATGTTAAAACTTGGAGCCAGTAAGACTAGAGTGAGGCATCCTGCCTATTCTTTTAAGGCCAGAGTTAATGGCCAGAATTTGCATTCATAAATGTCCTTTATTGGTCTGGTTTCTGCCTAGAGGTGAAGAATGTAAATGTAGTTTCTGTTAGCCTAGGAACCCAGGGAAGTGTGAAGAATGATGTAACGTGAACCAGGAATGTGATTTTAAAAACAGAAAATCAGAGAGCATTAATAATTTTTGTCTTGACCATCCAACTCACCAGCACTGATTTGCTCTATATGTAAGTTTATCTTAGATTTATGTTTTCCTTAGAAATAGCTAGAAACTAGAAAGATTAGACTGTGATTTTCTTTAATGTCAGAACTGTCCTACTGAATTATTTTAAGTATTTCTCTGTGATCTCTCAACTCTTGACTAGCACTGTGTAGTAAAAAGTATTGTCTTGTGTTTTGACTATTTGTTATTAAATATTTTAAACCCTTTCAACTGTGGCTGTTTTTGTAGAGATAATTTAAGCTCTTTAGAGTACTTGCATGCCTTTAGTAAACTTGTACAAAGCCACTCCAATAGCTTTAGGCCTGGGTTACACTACCAATTGGATAATAATATTGCACAGTAATAATTGGACACCCTTTTAAGGGCCTTTGAGTAGCTGATAAATATTAATGGGTGGTAGCAGCTGGTACTAATGTATAGTCTGGGAAAAAGGAGCACAGCTTGAGAACCTGTGCCAGCCTTGCCCAGGAGTGAGTGTCTGTGTGGTTGTATAAACTCTTCTCAAAGTGTGTGTGTGTGTGTGTGTGTGTGTGTGTGTGTGTGTGTGTGTGTGTGTGTGTGTGTGTGTGTGTGTGTGTGAGCTACCTGGGCAGGAACATGAAGCACTGGTTAGACAGAGAGGGTGCTGGAGGTTTTAGCTTGCCCTCTAGGCTGAGATCTGGACCCTATAGCTATGCCAGTGGGGAGTCTTACTGGGGACCTGGAGAGCAAGGGAGTGACCAGCCCTGGACTGACTGTGATCTCTATGTGCTCTTAAGGGAAATTGCACTTTACTGTGTGTGTTTGTTATCCTTTCCTCCTATATGAGACACCCCTCACTGGTGTTAGTGGTGAGGATTGAGGCTCGTGATTGCTGGGCCAGGGCATGGTCATCACAGTTATAGATAGGTGTAATCATCCAGAGCGTACATAGCCTGCATCACCTGAAAAATAGAACCGAAAAAAGGGGGGACAACATAAGGAAAGGATATTAAGCAAAATACATCAAATTATAAAATGCTAGGCCTACAGAATGCAATATATTGAAAAAGTTTGCACCTACCAACAAGGTTATTATTGGATATCATACAATGCAGGAAGAAACAGCAGAGTGAGCTTGTATGCCAGATACTGGAATCATGGCAACTGCCAGGATGTGTTGGTGATGCACCCCCAGGCATCAGACATTACATGACAGTTAATGGAATGTTAACACTTCCTATTCCAGTACCAGTCTTTCCACAGACAAGATGGGGCACTAGTGGCAACATTTGTGTAATCTATCATACCAAGCAAATTTGGAAAGTGTACCAACCCATAGAAGGCACACATGGTTCTTGTTCAGTCCAGAGGTAATATTGGCAGATAAATACAATGATCATCACTTGGCAAGAGGAGGTACACAAACTGGTGAAATATCCCCAAATCAGCTGCCTGAGAAATGCCCAACATATGTCCAGGTTGTCCCTGGAAGATCCCTTTAACAAGTAGAGTGAGGGCTATGCATGCCATGGCTTAGACAGGTATGGGAAGACCACACATTCCTCCTGTCCTCATCTGTGGACCACACAAACTCATTAAAGGCTTACAATATATTTCTCCACTCTACACCTGTCAAGAAATTCCTGATTTACAAAGTTTAAATGAGTTATTCGTCATCTTCTCAAGTACTGCTAGGTGCCTGTGGATTTGGCAGATCCAAGACAAAGCAAGCACATCAAATTGGGAAGTAACGCAAGCAAATGTAGTGAGCATTTTCTCCTAGTGCAACATAGCCAAAGTGCATCACAAAGCGACTACAAATCACAAAGAAACAGGAAAATCTTCATTTGTATAAAATATAGCTTTTTCTCATTATTAGCTCATTTGCATAAGATTTTCAAAACCTCTTCAAACAGCCTGCTCATTATTACAACTGGTCTCTACACATAGACTGCCTAATTCGCAGCTTGCGGAAGTACCCCTTGTGTCAAAGTACAGCAGCCATGAATATCACCCAGTATATGGACCTGAATACTTTTCACATTCTTTCTATGTTAATCTTATTTGCATTGTTCTGCTAGCTGCTCTAATTTTTTTTGAATGTGGGTTGTTTTGAGGTTTTTTGTGTTCTTTTTCTTTCCTTTTTATTATGTTGAGGCACAAAAAAATCATTGTGAATTATCTTTTCCTATTTCTATTGTAGTATCATTGTCCCTTGATTTGATTCATGTCAGCATACTCACTTTCATCAAAACCATAATGCTTAAAAAACGATTAGTTATTTCCTGTGTTGGTCATAAGGCTAAAATGGCACTGTCTTTAAAGATGCTGTTGTTACAGAAAATAATATTTCCAATAAATGTAGTATTGTCCCCAAAAGAAAAGGGTCAACTATATTTACCAATAGTATTTCCTTTCCTCTCTGCAACACAGTCGCAGTGAAGAAATGATTCACAACAGTCTGCACATTTTTAAAATAGCTGCTGACTTCAGTAAGACTGACAACTGCCTATCAAAGATTGTGAGTAATATATGATAGGAAAAATATGTTTCCATGCATTTACAATATGTCATGGAGTAAGAAATTATTATTTTTTCCATGCAGGAATAGAAGAAGTTAAACTTAAAAAAAGGTATATGGGATTTTACTCCTTTGATTCCAAGGAAGAGAAATTAAACTTTTCTTCATAAATTGCAGGCTGGTTTCTGGAAACTGAACCACAGTGGAATCATGCTATGAAAAGTAAAAAAGAAAAACCTCAGGGTTCAGTTAAATGACAAATGATGCTGGACTTTTCCTTTAAAATACCTAGTTGACCTTCATTCAAAGAGTGTAAAGAAATATATGTAATAAATATTTTTTGTACACTTGAATGGTTTCATTCATTTACTATATTAGGTGTTCACATAAGTATTTTATTCCTTTTCTTTGTCTCGAAAAATTAGAGCAATTATATAAGATAATGGAATAAGGAAATCTAAAGTTTGTATTTTCATTTTTCAGTTATGAATATTCATTAGCATGATCTATAATTGATTTTGATAAAAGTGCTCATATGCTCAAAAATTATTTTTCTCAATCCAGCATACGAGTAATTGCCTTATAAGCTAAATTTAGAATGTAAAAGCAGATCACAAGCCGTTTATCTTGAGTATTAGATTTCTCCTCTTACACACAATGCAGGAATAAAGCTTAACAAGTTTCTTCATTAAAATAGATAAAACATGGATACATCCCTACTAATCAGTTCAAATATCATTATTTATTCTGTTTGTTGGAGTGCTCTTCTGTTTTCATGCATACAGATTTCAACAAAGAGAAACATAACTAGGGATATTCATGTAAGACAATGGCAAACAGTTTATGAGTGCTGTGTGCTTTAGTCTATAACATCTTCAGCAAATCACACATACTGATATCAGACAAAACAGTTTTGATTTTGTGGGACTGTTAAGAAGTACAATCTCTCTTTAATACACACTGTTGTAGGTCTTAATATGTTGTTTTATGCATACAATATTTAAATGTCATTTCTTTTTCAGTTTAATCCCTTTACATTCTTTCTATGGCTTTTCAAACACAATGTTCAGCCCTTCAAAATTAACATCAGGGAAGAAAAAAACACTTAACATTTCCATGGAAATATTACCTAGTTCTAGGAAATGTCTTTTAAATCATTTCCTTTTTCAAATAACAGCTCATAAAGAGACTTAAATCTATTGGCATATACTGCCTGTTCTATCCCCTCATTCTTTGTAATGGCAAATGTATGTAGAGCACATTTAAATCCACTACAATGACTCTAATCTAAAGTCAATCATCATTTTGCTGTACTAATTAAGATCATGGCTAGTCTATTTGTGTCATTCCTGAAACATGACTCTTGATGAAAGCCTGTGACAAAGAACACTGTAGATCGCTACTGTAAAACAACATCCCACAGAGAATTGGCAAGCGTGCTGCATGCAATACACTGAGAAGTGTAATGTTGTGTATCTTAAAGATATGTCATTACAATACACCACAGCAGTGTAATATTGTGTATCTTAAACATATGTCATTACAATACACCACAGCAGTGTAAGGTTGTGTATCTTAAACATATGTCATTACAATAACCACAGAACATGAGAAAACAGTCCAGAAATACAATCAATTCTCCAAAATGAACTGGACCGAAGCAAGGACACCAATACAATCCTCCACTCTTTATTGGCACAACAAATAACAATAGATAGTTTAATGCTCACAGTGAATTAAATGCGTTTTCATCTGAGAACCTCCCAGACGTCATCAAAAAAACATTACAAGACAAATGCCTGCATTTAAATAAAGACCCACCTTCAATTCAATTAGATCCCAATTATTTTTTATTTTATTTTTATTTTTATTTTTATTTAACATTTGTTGACCGGGAATGTCCGATTAGGTTCCACAGAGCCTGTTTTCAGCGGAGGCCCGGGGAGAAACGCTCCAGACGCTCAATTAAGTATTAAAAAACATACACACCAACCATAAGTACTGTTCAATGTAAAATATTATTAAATAACATCCTACAAAACTCTAAAAAAAACATTATAATAGTGTAAATGTATTTTAAAAATGTATTAAAATATACACATATCTGCCATAAGCAGATTCTAATTTAGCTGCTCTTAATTTTAACAAAGGAAACAATGAAATATGGTCATTAAGACCTGAATGTTTGTTTGCCTCAAGGACTATTTGCTAGTAAGTTTCTTTAAATTCTAACTTTGTTTCCCAGGATCCCCTCTAATGTCCCTGAGCAACAATTCCAGAGCAAAAACCTTGAAGTTAGCCCCCTCAAATTGCAGTATGTGCCTAAAAAGTGCATTCTTGGTATTACACTTTTTGATGTCATTAAGATGCTCGTATATACAGCATTTTAATTGCCTCTCAGTTTTCCTCACATAGAATAAATCACACTGACAACATAAGGCAAGATACACTATACCGGAGGTATTACCATTGGTATATGTTCTACCGACCGACTTTTCATTTCTTGCCTTAACAAAAACACTTTCATCGTGAGTAATGTGTGGACATTGAGGGCAGGCACCACACATGTATATGCCAAGTTTTCTCTGGGAAAAAATAGGCTTGTAATTATTTTGTTTCAGCAATTTTTTATATTATGTCCCTTTCTATAAATAACCTTTAAGGGCTGATTCTTAAAAACATCCAAATCTGTAAATTCAACAAATTTGTTCCATTTTTTTCTTTAAGATGCCCTTAGAAAATAGGCATAGCCACTGAAATTTGTGATGAAGGCTCTATTATAATGCAAATCAGAAGCCACATCAACTGTCTTTTTACACACAAAAGTAGATTGTGCGATAAAGATTTTAGCCGTAAACGCATCCCACAAGTTGGTACAAGGGTGGGTACATTTTGTTGTATGGACTGCACTTGCTGTGATGATATTCTAGGTAAGAGCAGTGATATTTTCACCCACCCTGTTACTGCACGTGTCTACAACTTTAAGCTGTTTGCTAACTGTATTAGTACTATTGTGGTTTATTTGGCTACTTGCCTCCAATGTACTTCATTCTATGTAGGAAAGACCATGAGAAGACTAAAAGACCGTATTATTGAACATAAGTCTGAGATCAGGAGGAATAATAATAAGACTGCACTTTATAAGCACATTTTATATTGTGGTAGCAGGCATAGGTTTAAATGTAGGGTTATAGACACGGTCCATATGTCTCTGAGAGGTGGTGATATTAATAATTTCTTAGAAGTCAAGGAATATGAATGGATTTTGAGGCTAGCTGCTGATCATCCACCTTGCCTTAATACTGCTGTTACCTTAAAGCCCATTCTACTGAGGCTACAGCATAGTCAATTTTGATTGTAAAAATGTTCTATATATGTCTCTTAACAATATTTTTGTGTGTGTTTTATTTTTATTTTTTATATGTGCTTCTATGTTACTTTTAAATTCTGTATTTTTTAAAATAACCTGTTTGTGATTTCATATGTTGTTGTCATTTGATCGGCTGGCTGCGATCACATGACTTTTCTTGGCTCCTATTTAAACTCTAACTCATGTGTTTTTGATTTTGTATTTAGCATTGAGGAAGGGTGTAGACCCGAAAGCTTTGCTGCTGCTTTTTGTATTAAAAGTTTTTCTGAACGTGGTTGTATTCTACTGTTGCTTTTTTGTTTCCAGTGCTAGAGTGTGTGCTTGTTTTGGATCTTGCTGCTGTGTCTCCTGCTGTATTCATTGGGATTTGAGGATTGAGAGCCATTCAGCCAGTACTACTTATCCTTATGGAAACTACCATTTCTGTGAAAGGTCTCTTAACTAGAGAGGTTAACCCACTTTTTAATCTGGTTCCTGGAGAGATGGAAATCACTGACAACCTTTCCATTTCACTATCTGAAACTGCTGCTGACTTTAATAAGAACTTAGAGCTACTAGAGAAGAAAGTTGGATCTTATAAATGCTTACAAAGGCAACTTTTTAGTTGTTTATTTTATCTTGACATGGGCATTGTTCCCCGAGGTTTAAGGATCTTAAAAATGCCGTTGTACGGTAATGTTTATCCAGATTAACTTAAGCATTGGCAACAGCTTAACCTGAAGTTAAGCCTTGACGATATGTCCTTGATGAATGATCATTTCCTTCAAACTGAGAATGATTTGAAGGAAGAAATTATCAATTTAGAGAACAAGTTGCTTACTATGCCGTTTTCCTAATTTGACTAATGTGTACCAACAGATGCTTGATAGACTGCACACACTAGATGATAGGTTCGAAGCTACAAAAAAGTAAGCTTAAACGTGATATATTTGATTTCCAGAGGGGCCATATCTTTTCTTGGCCTAAACAAGATTTTTCTGCTGTTAATAAGCATTCTGGGCAGCGTATATCAAAAAATGACTTCTTTGATACTGGAGTCTCATCTGTGAATGTTTCTGACTCCATATCCCTGGTATCTTCTGCTATGTCAACTCGCTTATCTAAGGACATGCCCCCACATTCTGATGCTTCGGCGACCTCCACACCAGAGGCTGGTACCAGAACGCATGTCAATACCCACGTTGCAGTTGAATCAATTGAGAAGGAGCATGCTGCTGAAAATGTGAATGGTAGGAGTCAACAGCTGATTTTAAACGTTACCCAGAAATGTTTTCAGCTGGATCGACTGGAAAAAGTGAAAGAACGGAGTGTGTCGAGGGGCCGATCTTTACAGAGACAAAACCTAAGTGGAATCAAGTGGAAGAATGAGAGCCCTATGGGGCAAGGAAAACTGACTCGGCGGTAACTCATGGTATTGTTAATCTATCTACTTTTCATCTTTAATCTCCACATTTGTCCCTGTTACAAAAAAGTTTCATTCCCACAGCTGCTGATGACATTGTCGTGGCTCTTACAGACTTAAAGCAGTTTGTTAGAAGTGTTAATTTAAAAGTGCTATTTAAAGACTCTGTTTCAAGCCAATCCATTCACTGTAAGAAGAAAAGTACTTTTATTCCTATTAGTTTGCCTGTTCTTGCGGCTTTCCATGATTTATGTGAGGTTGAGCTTAGAAGTTTATATTCTAATGTTAAAAGAAAGAAATGTTATAACTTAAGCTATGATGAGTTTATAGCCCTTAAATCTTTAGAGAAGGACACTTCTACTGTTATAAAGCAGGCTGATAAAGGTGGTTCTGTGGTTTTAATGAATCGTGATGATTACTTGAAAGCTATGTATTTGTTGCTTGATGATGGGAATGCCTTCAAGTGTATCTCTCCCTTAGACATTAAGAAATGTATCAGTAAGGTTAAGAAATGCATTAATAAGGTTAATATGTTTATATATGACCTTCAGATTAATGGAGACATTGATCTTGATATTTTTCATTTCTTTACTGTACCCTGCCCAGGTGTTCCACAGCTGTATGGGCTGCCCAAAATACATAAATGTCTATGTAATCCTCCCATGAGACCAATTGTATCTGGTAATGGTTGGTTAACAGAACCAATCTCTATTTATCTACAGAAGCAAACTGCACCCTTTTTTGTTAGGTTGTGAGAATGTGCTAAAAGACATGACAGATTTCATATTGAAACTTAGGAAGTCGTATGATAGTCTAAATGTCACTGAGTTATCTCAGGGTGAATATTTATTTGTTACCCTTGATATTTAATCCTTGTTGACAGTGATCCCTAATGACCTTGGAATTGTGTCCATCAGACAGTTTTTGACTAGCATGGCTACTATGCCTGCTAGACAGATTGAGAATATTTGCTCTTTATTAGATTTGGTTCTCACTAAGAATGTCTTTTTGTTTGATGAGAAGTTTTTTCTACAACTCACTGGTGTTGCAATGGGCACATCTGTGGCCTATACCTATGCCAATCTGGTTCTCCATCAGTGGGAAACCAAATATGTGTGTATTGATGCCAATCTGTTAAACAACAATGTTTGCTTCTATCAGCATTTAGTTGATGATTGCTTCCTTATCTGGAAGAGGTCTATCAGTGATCTGTACACCTATTTAGATTATTTGAATGGTACAACTACATTTCTTGAGTTTAAAATAATATACTCTGAAACCAGTATTACCTTTTTGGATTCATGTATAGAACTAAAGGAAGGTTTAATTTGTACGAGTATACATAAGAAAGAAGTATGTGCTGGTAGATACCTTCATAGGAACAGCATGCATGCTCCGCACATATTTAAAGGGATAGTCACTGCGCAGTTTAGTAGAGCCAGTCGGCTTAATACAGATGATTGTGTTATTTTAAAACAGATGGAGGATATGAAGATGGACTTTCTATATAGTGGTTATGATTCAGCATTTCTCTGTGATATAATGGGTAAAATTGCAAGAGATAGGGCACTTAAACCAACTTTCAGTATGCTAAGTGAATCTGATACATATATGCAGAAGGAGACTGATGTGGGGGGTTCACATAGAGTTAGATATGTGACAATGTTTAATATTAATACCCAGGCAGTTAAACACATTATTGAGAAGAATTGGGTAATTTTGATGGCATCGTCTGATGTTAGGAATGTGTTAGATTCCAAACCCTTTTTCTCTTATAGGAAGTTGAGAAATTTGAAAAGTAGATTGTGCTACAAAGATGTTAGCTGTAAACGCATCCCACAACTTAGTACAAGGGTGGGTAAATTTTGTTGTATGGACTGCACTTGCTGTGATGATATTCTAGGTAAAGGCAGTGACATTTTCACCCACCCTGTTACTGGACGTGTCTACAACTTTAAGCTGTTTGCTAACTGTATTAGTACTAATGTGGTTTATTTGGCTACTTGCCTCCAATGTACTTCATTCTATGTAGGAAAGACCACGAGAAGACTAAAAGACCGTATAATTGAACATAAGTCTGAGATCAGGAGGAATAATGATAAGACTGCACTTTATAAGCACATTTTGTATTGTGTTAGCATGCATAGGTTTAAATTTAGGGTTGTAGACACGGTCCATATGTCTCTGAGAGGTGGTGATATTAATAATTTCTTATAAGTCAAGGAATATGAATGGATTTTGAGGCTAGCTGCTGATTATCCACCTGGCCTTAGTACTGCTGTTACCTTAAAGCCCATTCTACTGAGGCTACAGCAGAGTACATTTTGAATGTAAAAATTTTCTATATGTGTCCCTTAACAATATTTTTATGTGTTTTATTTTTATTTTTTATTTTTTTTATATGTGCTTTCTATGTTATTTTTAAATTTTTATATTTTTTAAAATAACCTGTTTGTGATTTTATATGTTGTTGTCATTTGATCAGCTGGCTGCGATCACATGACTTTTCTTGGCTCCTATTTAAACTCTAACTCATGTGTTTTTGATTTTGTATTTAGCATTGAGGAAGGGTGTAGACCTGAAAGCTTTGCTACTGCTTTTTGTATTAAAAGTTTTTCTGAACATGGTTGTATTCTACTGCTGCTTTTTTGTTTCCAGTACTACAGTGGTTGTTTGTTTTGGATCCCCTCTAATGTCCCTGGGCAACAATTCCAGAACAAAATACTTGAAGTTAGCCCCCTCACATTGCAGTTTATTTGTTTGTCTTTTTGGCTTTTGCCGGTTAGGGGTCACCACAGCGTAACTCTGGTCCACTAATGATTGGCAGTAGATTTTTATGGTGCTGAGTTGCCAGCCCGATGCCCAACCTTCAGCGAAGGCATGCCCATTCACGCATGTCTTTCGGAGGCCACTCGACCGTAGGGAGGACATGCAGACTCCACACAGAAGGCACTCCAGTCGAGAATCGAGCAGGAGAACCTCTTGCTGTGAGGCAACAATGTTACTGCTGTACCACCACGGCACGTGTGCCTAAAAAGTGCATTCTTGGTATTACACTTTTTGATGTCATTAAGATGTTCATATATACAGCATTTTAATTGCCTCTCAGTTTTCCTCACATAGAATCCATCACACTGTCAAAATAATGCAAGATACACTATACCAGAGGTGTTACGATTGGTATATATTCTACTGACCAACTTTTTATTTCTTGCCTTAACAAAAACACTTTCACGGTGAGTAATGTGGGGACATTGAGGGCAGGCACCACACCTGTATGTGCCAATTTTTCTATGGGAAAACAGGCTTCTAATTATTTTGTTCCAGCAATTTTTTTATATTATGTCCCTTTCCATAAATGACCTTTAAGGGTTGATTCTTAAAACATCCAAATCTGTAAATTAAACAAATTTGTTCCATTTTTTTCTCTAAGATGCCCTTAAGAAAATTTGTGATGAAGGCTCTATTATAATGCAAATCAGAAGCCACATCAACTGTCTTTTTACCCACAATCAAAGAACCAGTTCCTAATATTGGGGCTTATTTTTCCTGTCTGCCCATATAGACCTAATTTTTAACATCCAAAATTAAGTTTTTAAGGTAGCCTCTTTCCTCAAACATCCTTGCTATAATATCACATTCAGTATGAAAAATCAAGTTCTAATGAGGTTATGCAGCTGCCCCTAACCAACTGACCTTTAATGATACCTCTTTTTTGAAAGGCAGGATAGGCACTAGAATACCAGATATAGGAACTTGAGAAAGTTTTCTTTTTATAAATTTTGGATTTAAAATCTCCTTCAGTCTTAAAAATAGATACATTCAAATAATGCATAGAATCAAAAGTAACTTGATGGGTAAATTCCAAAAAGGTGGTAGTTTGTGCCAGATAACCCATAAACTCATCCAACCGTTGCAAGTAATCCCACCAAAACAAGCAAATGTCATGCAGAAATCTTTTGTATATCTTCAAACACTCGAGGAATGTACTATTGAATACAAATTTGTGCTCCCACATAGCCAAAATAATGGCATATGTGGGAGTACAATTGGCACCCATAGAAACCCCACAATCTTGTTGAAAGAACTCCCTATCAAAAAATATGAAGTTGTTCTGGAGAATAAATTCACCCAACTCTATACAAACAAAAATGTCATTGTCTGAGACCCCCATCCTGTAATCTAAGAGCCACTTCCAAGCATACAAATCCGATATCTTGAGGAATCACAGAGAGTAGATTAATAGTGCCAATGGTGACAAAAATCAGTTCTTCCGAAAAAAAAAATCCAGACTTAACGTTACTCAAAAAGTCCCAGAAATCCAGAAGAATATGCCCCTGACCTTTCCACAAACTTTTTAGTTTCCAATCCAAAAAAAATACAGACAGCAGTGTAAGGTTGTGTATCTTAAACATATTTCATTACAATACCGATAGCAGTGTTAGTTTCTGTATCTTAAACATGTGTCACTACAATACAGACAGCCATGTAATGTTGTGTATCTTAAACATACGTCATTACAATACACCACAATAGTGTAATGTTAGGAATTTTAAACATATGTCATTACAATACAGACAGCAGTGAAAGGTTGTGTATCTTAAACATATGTAATTCAACACACCACACCAGTTTAAGGTTGTGTGTTTTAAACATATGTCATTACAATACACCACAGCAGTGTAAGGTTGTGTATCATAAAAATATGTCATTAGAATACACCACAGCAGTGTAATGATGTGTATCTTAAAAAGATGTCGTTACAATACAGACAGCACTGTAAGTTTCTCTATCTTAAACATATGTTATTACAATACACCACAGCAGTGTAATGTTGTGAATCTTAAACATGTCATTACAATACAAACTGCAGTGAAAGGTTGTGTATATTAAACATATGTCATTAAAATACACCAGAGCAGTGTAAGGTTGTGTATCATAAACATGTCATTACACTACACTACAGCAGTGTAAGGTTGTGTATCATAAACATATGTCATTACAATATACCACAGCAGTATAAGGTTGTGTATCTTAAACAAATGTAATTACAATACAGACAGCACTGTACGTTTCTGTATCTTAAACATATGTCATTACAATACACCACAGCAGGGTAATGTTGTGAATCTTAAACTTGTCATTACAATACAAACCACAGTGGAATATTGTGTATATTAAACGTCATTAGAATACACAGCAGTGTAAGGTTGTGTATCATAAACATATGTCATTACACTACACTACAGCAGTATAAGGTTGTGTATCATAAGCATATGTCATTACAATACACCACAGCGGTGTAATATTGTGTATCTTAAACATCTGTCATCAAAATACAAACATCAGTATAGTATTGTGTATCTTAAACATATGTCATTAAAATAAACCAAAGTAGTGTATGTTGCGTATATTAAAAATATGTCATTACAACACACCACAGCAGTGTAAGGTTGTGTATCTTAAATGTATGTCCTTACGATAAAGGCAGCAGAGTAGCAGTGTAATGCTGTGTGTCTTAAACATATACCATTACAATACACCATAGCAGTATAATGGTGTGTATCCTAAACATATGCCATTGCAATACATCACAGCAGTGTAATGTTGTGTATCCTAAATGTATGTCATTACAATATAGACAGCAGTGTAAGATTGTGTATCTTAAGCATAGGTCATTACAATACAGACAGCAGTGTAATGTTGTATATCTTAAACACATTTCATTACAATTCACCACAGCAGTCTAAGGTTGTGTACCTTAAACATATGTCTTTACAATACACTACAGCAGTCTAATGTGGTGTATCTTAAACATATGTCATTACATTACACTACAACAATGCAATGTTGTGTATCTTAAACATATGTCATTACAATTCAAACAGCAGAGTAATGTGTGTCTTTACAGTATGTCATTACAATACATCATGGCAGTGTAATGTTGTGTATCTTAAACATACATCATTAAAATATATCACAGCAGTGTAAGGTTGTGTATCTTAAACACATGACATTTAAATACAGACAGCAGAGTAATATTGTGTATCTTAAACAAATGTCATTTCAATACAGACAACAGTGTAAGGTTGTGTATCTTAAAAACATTCAAATACAGACAGCAGTGTAATGTTGTGTATCTTAAACATATGTCATTACAATAAATCACAGCAGTGAAAGGTTGTGTATCTTAAAGATATTTTGTTATAATACAGATAGCTGTGTAATGTTGTGTATCTTAAACATTTGTCATTACAATACACCACAGCAGTGTAAGGTTGTGCATCTTAAACACATGTCATTACAATACAGACTGCAGTGTAATGTTGTTTATATTAAACATATGTCATTACAATACAGACAGCAGTGTAATGTTGTGTATCTTAAAAAATATGTCATTACAATACAGAGAGCAGTGTAATGTTGTGTATCTTAAATGTATGTCATTACAGCACCACACAGAAATGTAATGCTGTGTACCTTAAACATATGTCAATACAATACAAACAGCAGTGTAATGTTGTGTATCTTAAACTTATGTCACTACAATACAGACAGCAGTGTAAGGATGAGTATCTTAAACAAATGTCATTACAATACAACACAGCAGTGTAATGTTGTGTATCTTAAACATATGTCATTATAATTCAGACACTGTGCAATGAAGTGTATCTTAAACTTATGTTGCTACAATACAGACAACCGTGTAAGGTTGTGCATCTTAAACAAATGTCATTGCAATACACCACAACAGTGTAATGCTGTGTATCTTAAACATATTTCATTATAATCCAGACTGCAGTGTAATGCTGTGTATCTAAAACATTTGTGATTGCAATACACTACAGCATTGTAATGTTGTGCATTTTAAATATATGTCATTACAATACACCACAGCAATGTAATGTTGTGTATCATAAACATATGTCATTACAATATACCACAGCAGTGCAATGTTGTGTATCATAAACATATGTCATTAGAATACATCACTGCAGTGTAATGTTGTGTATCTTAAACATATGTCATTAAAATACACCACAGCAGTGTAAGCCTATATATCTTAAACATATGTCATTACAATACAGACAGCAGTGTAAGGTTGTTTATCTTAAACATATGTCATTACAATACAGCCAGTAGTGTAAGGCTGTGTATCTTAAATATATGTCATTACAAATCACCACAGTAGTGTAATGGGATATATCTTAAACATATGTCATTACAATACAGTCCAGCATGTAATGTTGTGGATCTTACACATATGTCATTACAATACACCACAGCAGTGTAATATGTTTCTTAAACATATGTCATTACAATGCAGACAGAGGTGTAAGGTTGTGTATCTTAAATATATGTCATCACAATACAGATAGCCATTGAATGTTATGTATCTTAAACACATGTCATTGCTATACACCACAGCAGTGTAATGTTGTGTATATTAAATATACGTCATTATAATACAGACAGCTGTGTAAGGTGTGTATCTTAAACATATGTCACTACAATACAGACAAACGTGTAAGGTTGTGTATCTTAAAAAATTTAATTGCAATACACCACAACAGTGTACTGTCATGTATCTTAAACAAATTTCATTATAATCTAGACAGCAGTGTAATGCTGTGTATCTAAAACATATGAGATTACAATACACTACAGCATTGTAATGTTGTGTATCTTAAACATATGTCATTACAATATACCACAGCAGTGTAATGTGTATCTAAAAAATATGTCATTAGAATACATCACCGCAGTGTAATGTTGTGTATCTTAAACAAATGTCATTAAAATACACCACAGCAGTATAAGCCTAAATATTTTAAACATATGTCATTACAATACAGACAGCAGTATAAGGTTGTTTATCTTAAATATGTGTCATTACAATACAGACAGCAGTGTAATGTTGTGTATCTTAAATATATGTCATTATAAATCACCACAACAGTATAATGGGATATATCGTAAACATATGTCATTCCAATACAGTCCATCATGTAATGTTGTGTATGTTACACATATGTCATTACAATACACCACAGCAGTGTACTATGTTTCTTAAACATATGTCATTACAATGCAGGCAGAGGTGTAAGGTTGTGTGTCTTAAATATATGTCATGATAATACAGATAGCCATCTAATGTTATGTATCTTAAACACATCATTGCAATACACCACAGCAGTGTAATGTTGTGTATATTAAACATACGTCATTACAATATAGACAGCAGTGTAATGTGTGTATCTTAAACAAATGTCTTTACAATACACATAGCAGTGAAATGTTGTCTATCTTAATCATATGTCATTACAATACAGACAACCATGTAAAGTTGTGAATCTTAAACATATGTCATAAAACACACCACAGCAGTGTAATGTTGTGTATCTTATACATCTGTCATTACAATATAGACAGCAGTGTAATGTTGTGTATCTTAAACATATGTCATTATAATACAGATAGCTGGGGAATGTTGTGTATCTTAAACATATGTAATTACAATACACCACTACAGTGTAATGCTGTGTATCTTAAACATATGTCATTGCAAAACACCACAGCAGTGTAATGTTGTGTATCTTAAACATATGACATTACAATACACGACAAAAGTGTAATGTTGTATATCTTAAACATATGTCATTACAAAACAGACAACAGTTTAAGGTTGTGATTCTTAAACAAATGTCATTACAATGCAAACAACAGTGTAATACTGTGCATCTTAAACATATGCCATTACAATCCTAACAGCAGTGTAAGGTTGTTTATCTTAAACATATGTCAGTACAACACTGATAGCTGTGCTATGTTGCGTATCCTGAACACGTCATTACAATACACCACAGCAGTGTAATGTGATGTGTCTTATACATATGTCATTACAATACACAACAGCAGTATAAGGTTGTGTTTCTTAAACATATAGCATTACAATACAGAATGCAGTGAAAGGTTGTGTATCTTAAACATATGTCATTACAAAACAAACAGCAGTGCATTGTTTTGTATCTTAACAGTATGTCATTACAATACAGCACAGCAGTGTAAGGGTGTGTTCTTAAACATATGACAATTCAATCCAGACAGCAGTGTAATGCTGTGCATCTTACACATATGCCATTACAACAAAAACAGCAGTCTAAAGTTGTGTATTTTAAAACTAAGTCATTACAATATGCCACAGCATTACAATTCGGTGTATCTTAAACATATGTCATAACAATTCAAACAGCAGTGTAATGTTCTGTATCTTAAATATATGTCATTTCAATATGAAGACCCATGTATTGTTGTGTATCTTAAACATATGTCATTACAATCCACCAAAGCAGTGTAAGGTTGTATATCTTAAACATATGTCATTACAATACAGACTGCAGTGCAAGGCTGTGTATCTTAAAAATATGTCATTACAATACAAACAGCAGTGCAGTGCTTTGTATCTTAACAGTATGGCATTACAATAAATCACAGCAATGTAAGGGTGTGTATCTTAAAAACATGACAATTCCATACAGAGAGCAGTTTAATGTTGTGCATCTTAAGCATACATCATTACAAAACAGACAGCAGTATAAGGTGTGTATCTTAAACATATGTCTTTATAATACACACAGCAGTGTAATGTTGTGTATCTTAATTATATGTCATTACAATACAGACAGCCATGAAAGGTTGCAAATCTTAAACATATGTCAAAAACACACTACAGCAGTGTACTGTTGTGTATCTTAAACATCTGTCATTACAATACAGAAAGCAGTGTAATGTTGTATATCTTAAACTTATGTCATTACAGTGCACCACTGCAGTGTAATGTTGTGTGTCTTAAACATATCTCATTACAATGCACGACAGCAGTGCAATGTTGTATATTTTAAACATATGTCATTACAAACCAGACAACAGTACAAGGTTGTGTATGTTAAACAAATTTCATTAGAATACAAACAGCAGTGTAAAGTTGTGTATCTTAAATATGTCATTGCAATAAACAACAGCAGTCTAATGCTGTGTACCTTAAACATATGTCATGACAATACACCACAGCAGTGTAATGTTGTGTACCTTAAACATATGTCATTAAAATGCAGACAGCTGTGTAAGGTTGCGTATCTTAAAAATATATCAGTACAAAACTGATAGTCATGTAATGTTGTGTATCTTAAACATGTCATTACAATACACCACAGCAGTGTAATGTCATGTATCCTAATCATATGCCATTACAATACACCACAGCAGTGTAAGGCTGTGTATCTTAAACATATGTCATTACAATATAGACAGCCGTGTAATGTGTATCATAAAACTATGTCATTACAATACAAGACAGTAGTGTAATGTTGTATATCTTAAACATTGTCATTACAAACAGACAACAGTTAAAGGTTGTGTATCTTAAACAAATGTCATTACAATACAAACAGCAGTGTAATGTTTTGCATCTTAAAAAGATGTCATTGCAATACATCACAGCAATGTAGCATTGTTTATCTTAAAAATATGTCGTTGCAATAAACCACAGTGGTGTAATGCTGTGTACCTTAAACATATGTCATGACAATACAGCACAGCAGGGTAAAGTTATGTATCTTAAACATATGTCAATACAATGCTGACAGCAGTGTAAGGTTGTGTATCTTCAACATATGTCAGTACAACACATATAGTCATGCAATGTTGTGTATCTTAAACACATTTCATTACAATACACCACAGCAGTGTAATGTCATGTATCTTAAACATACGTCATTGCAATACACAACAGCAGTGTTAGGTTGTGTATCTTAAACATATAGCATTACAATACAGACAGCAGTGTAATGCTGTGTATCTTAAACATATGTCATTACAATACAAACAGCAGTGTAATGTTCTGTATCTTAAATATATGTCATTACAGTACAGACAGTCATGTATTGTTGTGTGTCTTAAACATATGTCATTACAATACACCAGAGCAGTGTAAGGTTGTGTATCTTAAACATATGTCATTACAATACAGACAGCATTGTAAGGTTGTGTATCTTAAAAATATGTCATTACAATACAAACAGTAGTGCAATGTTTTGCATATTAACAGATGTCATTACAATACATCACAGCAGTGTAAAGTTGCATATCTTAAACACATGACAATTCAATACAGACAGCAGGTAATGCAGTGTATCTTAAACATACATCATTATAATACATCACAGCAGTGTAAGGCTGTGTATCTTAAACACATGACATTTCAATGCAGACAGCCATATAATGTTGTGTATCTTAAACATATGTCATTACCCAACAGACAGAAGTGTAAGGTTGTGGATCTTAAACATGTCATTACAAAACAGACTGTAGTGTAATGTTGTGTATTTTAAACATATGTCACTAAATACACCACAGCAGTGTACGGTTATGTATCTTAAACATATTTCTTTACAATAAACCACTGCATTATAATGTTGAGTATCCTAAACATATGTCATAACAATACAGACTGCAGTGTAATGTTGTGTATCTTAATCATATGTCATTACAATACAGACAGCCATGTAAGGTTGTGAATCTTAAACATATGTCATAAAACACACCACAGCAATGTAATGTTCTGTATCTTAAACATCTGTCATTACAATATCGACAGCAGTGTAATGTTGTGAATCTGATACATATGTCATTATAATACAGATAGCCGTGTAGTGTTGTGTATCTTAAACATGTCATTATAGTACACCAATACAGTGTAATGCTGTGTATCTTAAACATATGTCATTTCAAAACACCACAGCAGTGTAATGTGGTGTATCTTAAACATATGTCATTACAATACACAACAGCAGTGTAATGTTGCATATCTTAAACATATGTCATTACAAAACAGACAACAGTTTAAGGTTGTGTTTCTTAAACAAATGTCATTACAATGCAAACAACAGTGTAATGTTGTGTATCTTAAACATATGCCATTACAATGTTAACAGCAGTGTACGGTTGTTTATCTTAAACATATGTCAGTACAACACTAATAGCTGTACTATGTTGAGTATCTTAAACACATGTCATTACAATACACAACAGCAGTGTAATGTGATTTGTCTTATACATATGTCATTACAATACACAACAGCAGTGTAAAGTTGCATATCTTAAACATATAGCATTACAATACAGACTGCAGTGTAAGGTTGTGTATCTTAAACATATGTCATCACAAAACAAACAACAGTGCATTGTTTTGCATCTTAACAGTATGTCATTACAATACATCACAGCAATGTAAGGGTGTGTATCTTAAACATATGACAATTCAATATAGACAGTAGTGCAATGCTGTGTATCTTAAACATATGTTATCACAACAAAAACAGCAGTCTAATGTTGTGTATTTTAAATATAAGGCATTACAATATGCCACAGCAGTAGAATGCTGTGTATCTTAAACATATGTCATAACAATACAGACAGCAGTGTAAGGTGTGTATCTTAAACATATGTCTTTACAATACACACAGCAGTGTAATGTTGTGTATCTTAATCATATGTCATTACAATACAGACAACCATGAAAGGTTGTGAATTTTAAACATATGTCAAAAAACACACCACAGCAGTGTTCTGTTGTGTATCTTAAACATATGTCATTACAATACAGAAAGCAGTGTAATGTTGTATATCTTAAACATATGTCATTACAAAGCAGACAACAGTTTAAGGATGTGTATGTTAAACAAATGTCATTGCAATACAAATAGCAGTGTAATGTTGTGTATCTTAAATATATGTTATTGCAATAAACCACAGCAGTGTAATGCTGTGTACCTTAAACATATGTCATGACAATACACCACAGCAGTGTAATGTTGTGTACCTTAAACATATGTCATTAAAATGCAGACAGCTGTGTAAGGTTGAGTATCTTAAAAATATATCAGTACAAAACTGATAGTCGTGCAATGTTGTGTATCTTAAACACATGTCATTACAATACACAAAAGCAGTGTAATGTCATGTATCCTAAACATATGTCACTACAATACACAACAGCAGTGTAAGGTTGTAAATCTAACAAATATAGCATTACAATACAGACAGCAGTGTAATGCTGTGTATCATAAAATATGGAGCATTTCTCCCCGGGCCTCCACTGAAAACAGGCTCTGTGGAACCTAGTCGGACTTTCCCGGTCAACAAATGATAAATAAAAAATAAAAAATAAATAAATAAATAAAATAAAACAATAAAAAAAACAGTGTAATGTTGTGCATTTTAAAAACATGTCATCACTATACACCACAGCCCTACAATGCTGTGTATCTTAAACATATGTCATTACAGTACAAACAGCAGTGAAATGTTATGTATCTTAAATATATGTCATTACAATGCAGACAGCCATGTATTGTTGTGTATCATAAACATATTTCATTACAATACACCAGAGCAGTGTAAGGTTGTGTATCTTAAACATCTGTCAGTAAAATACAAACACCAGTGTAATGTTGTGTATTGTAACAGTATGTCATTATAATGCATCACAGCAGAGTAAGGTTTTGTATCTTAAACTCATGACAATTCAATACAGACAGAAGTGTAATGTTGTGTATCTTAAACATACATCATTACAATACATCACAGCAGTGTAAGGTTATGTATCTTAAACACATGACATTTCAATACAGACAGCAGTGTAATGTTGTGTATCTTAAACATTTGTGATTACAATACACCACGGCAGTGTAATGCTGTGTATCTTAAACATATGTGATTACAGTGCACCACAGCAGTGCAATGTTGTCTATTACATGTCATTACAATACAGGGTTGTGTATATTAAAATATGTCATTAGAATACAGACAGCAGTGTAAGTTTCTTAAACATACTTCATTACAATACAGACAGCCATGTAAAGTTGGGTATCTTAAATATATGTAATTACAATACAGACAGCAGTGAAAGGTTGTGTATCTTAAACATATGTAAATCAATACACCACACCAGTTTAAGGTTGTGTGTCTTAAACATATGTCATTACAATACACCACAGAAGTGTAAGGTTGTGAATCATAATCATTACAATAGAGAACAGCAGGGTAATGTCATGTATCCTAAATGTATGTCAATAAATACAGACATCAGTGTAAGATTGTGTATATTAAACATACGTCATTACAGTACAGACACCAGTGTAGTGTTGAGTATCTTAAACACGTCATTACAATAGACCACAGCAGTCTAAGGTTGTGTATCTTAAACATATGTCATTACAATACAGAGAGCTGTGTAAGTTTGTGTATCTTAAACTCCTGTCATTACAATGCACCACAGTAGTGAAATGTCATATATGTTAAACATATATCATTATAATACAAAACAGCAATGCAAAGTTGTGTATCTTAAAAATATGTCATTACAATACACCACAGTAGTGTAATGTTGTGTATATTAAACGTATGTCATTAAAATACACCACATCAGTGTAATGCTGCGTATTTTAAAGAAATGTCATTACAATGCAAACAGCCATGTAATGTTGTGTAGCTTAAATTTATGACATTACAATACAGGCATCCATGTTATGTTGTGTATCTTGAATATATGTCATTACAATACACAACAGCAGTGTAAGGTTGTGTATGTTAAATATATAGCATTACAATACAGACAGCAGTGTAATACTGTGTATCTTAAACATATGTAATTACAATAAAACTGCAGTGTAATGACCTGTATTTTAAAAATATTTAATTACAATACACCACATCAGTGTAATGCTGTGTACCTTAAACATATGTCATTACAATACAAACAGCAGAGTAATGTTATGTATCTTTACAGTATGTCATTACAATACATCACGGCAGTGTAAGGTTGTGTATCTTAAACACATGACATTTAAATACAGACAGCAATGTAATATTGTGTATCTTAAACATATGTCATTACAATACAGACAACAGTGTAAGGTTGCGTATCTTAAACACATCATTAAAATACAGACAGCAGTGTAATGTTGTGTATCTTAAACATGTGTCTTTACAATACACCACAGCAATGTAAGGTTGTGTATCTTAAACATATGTCATTACAATACACCACAGCAGTGTAAGGCTGTGCATCTTAAACACATGCCATTACTATAAAGACTGGAGTGTAATGTTTTTTATATTAAACATATGTCATTACAATACAGGCAGCGGTGTAATGTTGTGTATCTTAAAAAATATGTCATTACAATACAGAGAGCATTGTAATGTTGTGTATATTAAATGTATGTCATGACAATACAACACAAAAGTGTAATGCTGTGTACCTTAAACATATGTCAATACATTACAAATAGCAGTGTACTGTTGTGTATCTTAAACTTATGTCACTACAAAACAGACAGCAGTGTAAGGATGAGTGGTCTAGGCCATATTTTCCACAGGATCGGGGGCTTTGAAGGATTCCACCTCAGTTTTGAGGAGTGTGAAATTTGCTTTAGAGAAGTTTTTCACTGTGGTTTTCTGGACAGGGGGTGGGGGCGGGATGTGAATATCCAGTGAGATTAGTTTATGGTCTGATCTTACCAGTGAGGGATACACTTTTGGTCTGGAGCATAGAGTCCCCATGTTGGTGATGATCAAGTCCAGTATGTTTTCCCCTCTTGTGGGAGTGGTAACAAGTTGTTCCATAGCATTTGAGTTTATAAATTCTAGGAACCTTTGGGCTAGGGTTTTGGAGCTAGAGTAATGCTCCCAGTCTATGTTTGGGTAGTTGAAGTCGCATAATAAAATGGTGTTTGGAGAGACCTTCATATTTTCCAGTGTTCTCAGAAAGGCCGAGTGGGGTTCCTGGGTTTGGGAGGGTGGTCTGTAGCAGGCTATAAACTGGAAGGCAGTTTTACCCACTGTTAGTTGCACATGGATAGTCTCTGATGCTTCGTGCCTTGCCACCAACCTGGAGGTGTGGGTATCTTTGATGAATATCGATACCCTCCCCTCCTTTTGTGTTCGGTCCAAGTTTTGGGGCTGAAAAGCATGGTATGAGGTATAACCTGGTAGTGCTGGGGTGCTCTCGGGAGCCCTGAACCAGGTTTCTGTTACTGCACAGATATCGATGTTCTCCATGTTAAGGAGAGTTTCGAGTGTGTGCATCTTGAGGTTTAGACTTCTGGCATTGACTAGCATTACTCTTAGTTTCTTATCCCTTGTGATACCTATGGAGGTGGGTTTGTCTTTTGAGCCTTGCCTAAAAAAGGCACTATGGGGGTAGCAAGAGCCTTTGCCAATATCCGAAAGCCCAGGGGTGACAGGTGCAAGCTGTCCCTAACGAAGCATCGTGGCTTGTCGAGCATATCATCCCAAGCTGACAGGCATTGGATCCCCTTTGAATGACACCAGTACTTAAGCCAATTGTTGAAATTGATCATCTTGTCTTCATATTGTGGCATCATTCTTGGTGAGGGTAAAATGATACTCAAGGTCAGGGTCATACTGGCCTGGGCTTCATGCTCAGAGAGCTCCTTTATGTCTCTTTTCATGTAGTCCAGGGAGGTATGTCTCAGGTCATTCACACCAGCATGGACAATGACTGAGTCATATTTGTACTTGCCTTGGAGTGACCTGAGTGCCTGTGTTATGTGGCGGATCCTAGCGCCCGACAGGCTGCTCACCATGACCCTCTCCTTGTTCAGCCTGGTGAACGGGACGTCAGTGTGCCTGATGATAGAGTCACCTATTACAAGTGTATCAGGTGTGTTGTTTAGTCTTAAGGGCTGTGACTGTTCAGCACACTGGCTTTGTGAGATATGTGTTGCACGTGTTTTGTTTTGGGGTAGCAGTTGCTTGGGTGTCTGCTTTGGAGGTCTCTGCTGCTTAGGTAGATCTTTATTTAGAGACTCTGAGTATGTTTTTGTGTGATTATGTGTTTGGTTTGCTGTCGTGGTAGGTCTATGTGAGACTGGAATTGTAGTGAGTGTGGTTTCCTTCTCCTCCTGACTGGTTATGCCAGTACTGAGTTGAGAGAGATTAGCCTCCAGTTTGGCTATATGGTTACATCTCTCACATGTGTTGGAATTTGTTGGGAGGAGGAGAGGGTTGTCTGTGTACATGAGGCAGTTGTAACATTGCCTCAAGATTCCCAGATTCACCAGCTGGACCAGAGAGGAGATTGACAACTGACCTTTGGACATGCTAGAATATTATTGGGAATTCCTTAATAATTGAAATCATTAAAATATAGGCAGCAGTCTAATGTTTTGTATCTTAAACATGTCATTCCAATACACCACAGCAGTGTAATATTCTGTATCTTAAACATCTGTCATTGCAATATAGACAGCAGTGTAATGTTGTGTATCTTAAAACTATGTCATTACAATACAAGACAGCAGTGTAATGTTGTATATCTTAAACATATGTCATTACAAAACAGACAACAGTTTAAGGTTGTGTATCTTAAACAAATGTCATTATAATACAAACAGCAGTGTAATGTTTTGCATCTTAAATGGATGCCATTGCAATATATCACAGCAATGTAATATTGTGTGTCTTAAACATATGCCATTGCAATAAACCACAGTGGTGTAATGCTGTGTACCTTAGATATAAGTCATGACAATACAGCACAGAAGTGTAAAGTTATATATCTTAAACATATGTCAATACAATGCTGACAGCAGTGTAAGGTTGTGTATCTTCAACATATGTCAGTACAACACTTATAGTCATGCAATGCTGTGTATCTTAAACACATTTTATTACAATACACCACAGCAGTGTAATGTCATGTATCTTAAACATACGTCATTGCAATACACAACAGCCATGTTAGGTTGTGTACATTAAACATATAGCATTACAGTACAGACAGCAGTGTAATCCAGTATGTCTTAAACATATGTCATTACAATAAAAATAGCAGTGCAATGTTGTGTAATTTAAACATACATCATTGCAATACAAAGCAGCCATGTTAGGTAGTGTATCTTAAACATATAGCATTACAATACAGACAGCAGTGTAATCCTGTGTGTCTTAAACATATGTCATTACAATAAAAACAGCAGTGCAATGTTGTGTAATTTAAACATATGTCATTACAATACACCACAGCAGTACAATGCTGTGTATCTTAAACATATGTCATTGCAATACAAACAGCAGTGTAATGTTCTGTATCTTAAATATATTTCATTACAGTACAGACAATCATGTATTGTTGTGTGTCAATACACCCGAGCAGTACAATGATGTGTTTCTTAAACATGTCATTACAATACAAACAGCAGTGTAATGTTCTGTATCTTAAATATATCTCATTGCAGTACAGTCATGTATTGTGTTTGTCTTAAACATGTCATTACAATACACCAGAGCAGTGTATGGTTGTACATCTTAAACAGATGTCATTAAAATACAGACAGTATTGTAAGATTGTGTATCCTAAAGATACATCATTATAATACATCATAGCAGTGTAAGGCTGTGTTTCTTAAACTCATGACATTTCAATGCAGACAGTCATGTAATGTTGTGTATCTTAAACATATGTCATTACCCAACAGACAGCAGTGTAAGGTTGTGTATCTTAAACACATCGTTACAAAACAGACTGCAGTGTAATGTTTTGTATTTTAAACATATGTCACTAAATACAACACAGCAGTGTAAGGTTATGTATCTTAAACATATTTCTTTACAATAAACCACTGCAGCATAATGGCAAGTATCCTAAACATATGTCATAACAATACAGACTGCAATGTAATGTTGTGTATCTTAAACATATGTCTTTACATCACACACAGCAGTGTAATGTTGTGTATCTTAATCATATGTCATTACAATACAGACAAGCATGAAAAGTTGTGAATCTTAAACATATGTCAACACACCACAGCAGTACTGTTGTGTATCTTAAACATCTGTCATTACAATACAGAAAGCAATGTAATGTTGTTTATCTTAAACATATGTCATTACAATGCACCACTGCAGTGTAATGTTGTGTATCTTAAACATATATCATTACAATGTATGACAGCAGCGTAATGTTGTATATCTTAAACATATGTCATTACAAACCAGACAACAGCTTAAGGTTGTGTATGTTAAACAAATGTCTTTACAATACAAACAGCAGTGTAATGTTGTGTATCTTAAATGGATGTCAATGCAATACATGACATCAGTGTAATGTTGTGTATCTTAAACATATGTCATTGCAATAAACCACAGCAGTGTAATGCTGTGTACCTTAAACATATATCATGACTATACACCACAGCTGTGTAATGTTGTGTATCTTAAACATATGTCATTAAAATGCAGACAGCTGTGTAAGGTTGTATATCTTAAAAAATGTATCAGAACAAAACTGATAGTCGTGCAATGTTGTGTAGCTTAAACACATGCCATTAGAATACACTACAGCAGTGTAATGTCATTATCTTAAACATATGTCATTATAATACACCACAGAAGTGTAAGGCTGTGTATGTTAAACATTTGTCATTACAATATAGACAGCAGTGTAATGCTGTGTATCTTAAGACTATGTCATTACAATACAAGACAGCAGTGTAATGTTGTATATCTTAAACATATTTCATTACAAAACATACAACAGTTTAAGTTGGTGTATCTTAAACAAATGTCATTACAAAACAAACAGCAGTGTAATGTTTTGATTCTTAAATGGATGCCATTGCAATACGTCACATCAATGTAACATTGTGTATCTTAAACAGACGTCATTGCAATAAACCACATTGGTGTAATGCTGTGTACCTTAAACATGTGTCATGACAATACAGTACAGCAGTTTAAAGTTATGTATCTTAAACATATGTCAATACAATGCTGACAGCAGTGTAAGGTTGTTTATCTTTACCATATGTCAGTTCAACACGTATAGTCATGCAATGTTGTGTATCTTAAACACATTTCATTACAATACAACAAAGCAGTGTAATGTCCTGTATCTTAAACATACGTCATTGCAATACACAACAGCAGTGTTAGGTTATGTATCTTAAACATACAGCATTACAATACAGACAGCAGTGTAATCCTATGTGTCTTAAACATATGTCATTACAATAAAAACAGTAGTGTAATGTGCAATTTAAACATATGTCATTACAATACACCAAAGCAGTACATGCTGTGTATCTTAAACATATGTAATTGCAATACAAACAGCAGTGTAATATTCTGACATATTAAAATATGTCATTACAATACAGGCAACAGTGTAAGTTTCTGTATCTTAAACATACTTCATTACCATACAGACAACCATATAAAGTTGGGAATCTTAAATATATGTAATTACAATACACCACAGTTGTGTAATGTTGTAAATCTTAAAAATGTGTCATTACAATACAGACAGCAGTGAAAGGTTTTGTATCTTAAACATATGTAAATCAATACACCACACCAGTTTAAGGTTGTGTGTCTTAAACATATGTTATTACAATACACCACAGAAGTGTAAGGTTGTGAATCGTAAACGTATGTCCTTACGATACAGGCAGCATTGTATTGTTATGTGTCATAAACATATGTCATTACAATACACCACAGCAGTGTTATGTTGTTTAGATTAAACATATGTCATTAGAATACACCACAGTAGTATAATGTTGGGTATCTTAAGCATTTGTCATTACGATACACAACAGCAGTGTAATGTAGTATATCTTAAATGTATGTCATTACAAAACAGACACCAGTTTAGGGTTATGCATCCTAAACAATTGTCATTACAATACAAACAGCAGTGTAATGCTGTGTAACTTACACATATGTCATTGCAAATAATCACAGCAGTGTAATTCTGTGTATCTTAAACATATGCCATTACAATAAAACACAGCAGTGTAATGTCAGGTATCTTAAACATATGTCATTACAATACACAACAGCAGTGTAAGGCTGTGTATCTTAAACATATCTCATTGCAATAAATACAGACAGCAGTGTAATACTGTGTATCTTTAACATATGTCATTACAATAAAAACAGCAGTGTAATGTTGTGTATTTTAAACATATGTCATTACAATATACCACAGGAGTACAATGCTTTGTATCTTAAACATACACCATTACAATACAAGTAGGAGTGTAATGTTCTGTATCTTAAATATATGTCATTACAATACAGACAGTCATGTATTATTGTGTATCATAAACATATGTTATTATAATACACCACAGTAGTGTAAGGCTGTGTATCTTAAACATATGCCATTACAATACAGACAGCAGTGTAAGGTTGTGTATTTTATACATATGTCATTACAATACAGACAGCAGTGTAATGTTGTGTATCTTAATCTTATGTCATCACATTACACCACAGCAGTCTCAGGTTATGTATCTTAAACATATGTTATAACAATACAGACTGCAGTTTAATGCTGTGTATCATATACATATGTCATTACAATACAGACAGCATGTAAGGTTGTGTATCTTAAACCTATGTCATAAAATACACCACCGCAGTGTAATGTTGTTAATCCTAAACATATAAAAACAAACAAAAAAAGCAGACACTGGATTTTCAATTTCAAAACTTTATACTTTAAAATCCAGTGTCTGCCTTTTATTGTTTGTTTTTGACTTTGTTTGTAATCTTTAACATAAGTCATTACAATATAGACAGCACTTTAATATTATGTATCTTTAAGACATCCCATTACAATACAGACAGAAGTGTAATGTTGTGTATCTTAAACATATGTCATTACAATACACCACTGCAGTGTAATGTTCTGTATCTTAAATATATGTCATTACAATACACCACAGCAGTGTAACGTTGTGTATCTTAAACATATGCCATTACAATACAGCAAAGCAGTGTAATTTTGTGTATCTTAAACATATGTCATTACAATACACTACAGCAGTTTAAGATTGTGTATCATAAACATATGTCATTACAATACAAACAGCAGTGTAATGTGTATCTTAAAAGTATGTCATTGCAACACGTCATAGCAGTGTAACATTGTGTATCTTAAACATATGTCATTACAATACACCACTGCAGTGTAATGTTGTGTATCTTAAATATATGTCATTACAATACACCACAGCAGTTTAACGTTGTGTATCTTAAACATATGTCATTACAATACATCAAAGCAGTGTAATGTTGTGTATCTTAAACATATGTCATTACAATACACTACAGCAGTTTAAGATTGTGTATCATAAACATATGTCATTACAATACAAACAGCAGTGTAATGTTGTGTATCTTAAAAGTATGTCATTGCAACACGTCACAGCAGTGTAACATTGTGTATCTTAAACATAAGTCATTGCAATAAAAAACAGCAGTGTAATGTTGTGTATTTTAAGCATATGTCATGACAATACACCACAGCAGTGTAATGTTGTGTATCTTAAACATCTGTCATTGCAATGGAGAAAGCAGTGCAAGTTTGTGTATCTTATACATATGTCAGCACAATACTGATAGGCATGCAATGTTGTATATCTTAAATGCATGTCATTACAATACACCACAACAGTGTATTGTTGTGTATCTTAAACATATGTCATCACAACACAGACAGCAATGTAATTCTGTGTATCTTAGATGTATGTCATTACAATACACCACAGCAGTGAAATGCTATGTATCTTACAAATATGTCATCACAATACAAACAGCCATGTAAAGCTGTGTATCCTAAATATATGTCATTATTACATACCACAACAATGTAAGATTGTGTATCTTAAACATATGTCCTTAGAATACAGACAAGCAGTGTAATGTTGTGTATCTTAAACATATGTCATTACAATGCAGACAGCCGTGTAATGGTGTGTATTCTAATTATATATCATTATAATATACAACAGCAGTGTAAGATTGTTTATCTTAAAAATATAGAATTGCAATACAGACAGCAATGTAATGTTGTGTATCTTAAAGATATGTCATTACAATAAAGAGAGCAGTGTAATGCTGTGTATCTTAAACATGTGTCATTACAATAAAAACAGCAGTGTAATGTGTATTTTAAACATCATTACAGTACACCACAGCAGTGCAATGTTGTGTATCTTTAACATATGTCATTACAATGCAAACAGCAGTGTAATGTTCTGTATCTTAAACATATGTCAGAACAATACATTCAGACATGTAATACTGTGTATCTTAAACATATGTCATTACAATGCACCACAGCAGTGTAATGCTTTGTACCTTAATTATATGTCATTACTCTTTCCTCAAACACACAGTCTCCTGATATGACTGTTTAGTCTTATCAATACCATATTCAGATGCATGATGTGACTCTAGATAGGATATTTAATATACTTTATTGTTAGAACACGTATTGATCATTGTATATGTCTTTGTACGAAATTAATAATTTGTGCTCATCTATATTGTCTGGTTTAATATACTAAAAACATGTAAAATATATTGTCTGTATGTCATGCATATGTGTTTCTTTGGAGCTTTTCACCCCGGGCCTCCACTGAAAATGGACATGTATCCAGTTGGACTATCCCGGTTAACAAATGTAAAATAAATAAAAAATAATATAGACCGCCATGTAAGGTAGGGAATCTTAAGCATATATCATAAAATACACCACAGGAGTGTTTGTTGTGTATCTTAAAGATATGTCATTACAATATAGAAAGCAGTGTAATGTTGTGTATCTTAAAAATATGTCATTACAATAAACCACTGCAGGGTAATGTTGTGTATATTAATCATATGTCATTAAAATATACCACAGCAGTGTAATGGTGTGTATCTTAAACATATTTCATTACAATACATCACTGAAGTTTAATGCTGTGTACGTTAAAGATATGTCATTACAGTACAAACAGCAGTGTAATGTTGTGTATCATAAAAATATGTCATTACAACACACCACAGCAGTGTAATGTGTATCTTAAACGTATTTATTACAATACAGACAACAGTGTAAGTTGTGTATCATAAACATATGTCATTACAATACACCACAGCAGTGAAATGCTATGTATCTTATAAATATGTCATCACAATACAAACAGCCATGTAAAGCTGTGTATCCTAAATATATGTCATTATTACACACCGCAACAATGTAAGATTGTGTATCTTAAACATATGTCCTTAGAATACAGAGAAGCAGTGTAATGTTGTGTATCTTAAACATATGTCATCACAATGCAGACAGCCGTGTAATGGTGTGTATTCTAATTATATATCATTATAATATGCAACAGCAGTGTAAGATTGTTTATCTTAAAAATATAGAATTGCAATACAGACAGCAATGTAATGTTGCATATCTTAAAGATATGTCATTACAATAAAGAGAGCAGTGTAATGCTGTGTATCTTAAACATGTGTCATTACAATAAAAACAGCAGTGTAATGTTGTGTATTTTAAACGTCATTACAGTACACCACAGCAGTGCAATGTTGTGTATCTTTAACATATGTCATTACAATGCAAACAGCAGTGTAATGTTCTGTATCTTAAACATATGTCAGAACAATACATTCAGACATGTAATACTGTGTATCTTAAACATATGTCATTACAATGCACCACAGCAGTGTAATGTTTTGTACCTTAATTATATGTCATTACTCTTTCCTCAAACACACAGTCTCCTGATATGACTGTTTAGTCTTATCAATACCATATTCAGATGCATGATGTGACTCTAGATAGGATATTTAATATACTTTATTGTTAGTACACGTATTGATCATTGTATATGTCTTTGTACGAAATTAATAATTTGTGCTCATCTATATTGTCTGGTTTAATATACTAAAAACATGTAAAATATATTGTCTGTATGTCATGCATATGTGTTTCTTTGGAGCTTTTCACCCCGGGCCTCCACTGAAAATGGACATGTATCCAGTTGGACTATCCTGGTTAACAAATGTAAAATAAATAAAAAATAATATAGACCGCCATGTAAGGTAGGGAATCTTAAGCATATATCATAAAATACACCACAGGAGTGTTTGTTGTGTATCTTAAAGATATGTCATTACAATATAGAAAGCAGTGTAATGTTGTATATCTTAAAAATATGTCATTACAATAAACCACTGCAGGGTAATGTTGTGTCTATTAATCATATGTCATTAAAATATACCACAGCAGTGTAATGGTGTGTATCTTAAACATATTTCATTACAATACATCATTGAAGTTTAATGCTGTGTACGTTAAAGATATGTCATTACAGTACAAACAGCAGTGTAATGTTGTGTATCATAAACATATGTCATTACAACACACCACAGCAGTGTAATGTGTATCTTAAACATATTTATTACAATACAGACAACAGTGTAAGTTGTGTATCATAAACATATGTCATTACAATACGCCACAGCAGTGTAATGTTGTGTATCTTAGATATGTCATTACAATACACCAAGGCAGTGTAATGTTGTGTGTCTTAAACATATGTCATTACAATACACAACAGCAGTGTAATGTTGTACATCTTTAACATATGTCATTACAATACAAACAGCAGTATAATGTGCATTTTAAGCTTATTTCATTACAATACAGACAGCCATGTAAGGTTGTGAATCTTAAACACGTCATAAAACACACAACAGCAGTGCAATGTTGTGTATCTTAGACATATGTTATTACAATATAGACAGCAGTGTAATGTTGTGTATCTTAAACATATGTCATTGTAATTTAGACAGCAGTGTAATGTTGTATATCTTAACCATATGTCATTGCAGTACACCACAGCAGTGTAATGTTGAGTATCTTAAATGTATGTCATTACAATACACCACAGCACTGTCAGGTTGTATATCTTAAACATATCTCATAAAATACACCACATCAGTGTAATGTTGTGTATCTTAAACATATGTCATTACAAAATAGACAGCAGTGTAATGTCATGTATCTTTTACATATGTCTTTACAATACTGAGAGCAGTGTAATGTTGTGTATCTTAAACGTATGTCATTACAATACACCACTGCAGTGTAATGTTGTGTATCTTAAACATATGTCATTACAATACACCACAGCAGTGTAATGTTGTGTATTTTAAACAAATGTCATTATAATACAGACAGCTGTTTAAGGTTGTGTATCATAAACATATGTCATTACAGTACAAACAGCAGTGTAATGGTGTGTATCTTAAACGTATGTCATTGCAATACATCACAGCAGTGTAAAGTTGTGTATCTTAAACATGTCATTGCAATAAACCATAGCAGTGTAATGTTGTGTATTTTAAGCTTATGTCATGACAATACACCACAGCAGTGCAATGTTGTATATCTTAAACATATGTTATTACAATAAAAACAGCAGTGTAAGGTTGTATATCTTTAACAAGTCATTACAATACACCACAGCAGTGTAAATGTGTGTATCTTTAAGATATGTCATTTCAATACAAACATCAGTGTAATGTTGTGATTTTTAGCATATGTCATTACAATATACCACAGCAGAGTAAGGCTGTGTATCTTAAATGTATGTCATTACAATACAGACAACAGCGTAAGGATGTGTATCTTAAACATATATCATTACAATACACCACAGGAGTGTAATGTTGTGTATCTTAAACATATGTTAATACAATATAGACAACAGTGCAATGTTGTTTATCTTAAACATATGTCATTACAATACACAACAGCAGTGTAATGTTGTACATCTCTAACATGTGTCATTACAATACAAACAGCAGTATAATGTGTATTTTAAGCTTATTTCATTACAATACAGACAGCCATGTAAGGTTGTGAATTTTAAACACGTCATAAAACACACCACAGCAGTGCAATGTTGTGTATCTTAAACATATGTCATTACAATATAGACAGCAGTGTAATGTTGTGTATCTTAAACATATGTCATTGTAATATAGACAGCAGTGCAATGTTGTGTATCTTAACCATATATCATTGCAATACACCACAGCAGTGTAATGTTGTGTATCTTAAATATATGTCATTACAATATACCACAGCACTGTCAGGTTGTGTATCTTAAACATATCTCATAAAATACACCACATCAGTGTAATGTTGTGTATCTTAAACATATGTCATTACAATATAGTCAGCAGTGTAATGTCATTTATCTTTTACATATGTCTTTACAATACTGACAGCAGTGCAATGTTGTGTATCTTAAATGTATGTCATTACAATACACCACTGCAGTGTAATGTTGTGTATTTTAAACAAATGTCATTATAATACAGACAGCAGTTTAAGGTTGTTTATCATAAACAAATGTCATTACAGTACAAATAGCAGTGTAATGTTTTGTATCTTAAATGTATGTTATTGCAATAAACCACAGCAGTGTAATGTTGTGTATTTTAAGCATATGTCATGACAATACACCACAGCAGTGTAATGGTGTATATCATAAACATATGCCACTACAATGGAAACAGCAGTGTAAGGGTGTGTATCTTGAACAAGTCATTACAATACATCACAGCAGTGTAAATCTGTGTATCTTTAAGATATGTCATTTCAATACAAACATCAGTGTAATGTTGTGATTTTTAGCATATGTCATTACAATATACCACAGCAGAGTAAGGTTGTGTATCTTTAATGTATGTCATTACAATACAGACACAGCAAAGGATGTGTATTTTAAACATATATCATTACAATACACCACAGGAGTGTAATGCTGTGTATCTTAAACATATGTTAATACAATATAGACAACAGTGCAATGTTGTTTATCTTAAACTTATGTCATTACAATTCACCACACCAATGTAATGCTGTGTATCTTAAAGCTTTGTGTCATTACAATACACCACACCAATGTAATGCTGTGTATCTTAAAGCTTTGTCATTACAATACAAACAGCAGTGTGATGTATAAATTAAACATGTCATTGCAATACAGATAGCCATGTAATGTTTTGTATCTTAAACATATGTCATTACAATACACCACAGCAGTTTAATGCTGTGTACCTTAAACATATGTCACTACAACTTAAACAGCAGTGTATGTTCTGTATTTTATACATATGTCATTGCAATACAGACAGCCACGTAATGTTGTGTATCTTAAACATATGTCATTGCAATACACCACAGTACTGTAATGTTATGTATCTTAAACATGTCACTACAATACAGACAGCAATTTAATGTTGTGTATCTTCAACATGTGTCATTACAATACAGACAGCAGTGTAATGTTGTGTATCTTAACCATGTCATTACAATACAGGCAGCAGTATAATGTTGTGTATCTTAAACATGTGTTTACAATATACCACAGCAGTGTATGGTTGTGTATTTTAAACATATGTCATTAAAACACAGACAGTAGTGTAAGGTTGTGTATCTTAAAAATATGTCATTACAATACACCATAGCTGTATAATGTCATGTATGTTAAACATATGTCATTACAATACAGAATTTCTGCAAAGGTTGTGGCTAATGATCATGTGCTTGTTATCTTGAAGTCATATAGTCACATTGTGTGGGTGGTGGGGAGGTTGCGTTTATGAAACAATAATGCCTGACATTAAGGTAAAGATTGTTTTGTACATGCATGTTTATATTTGTGTCAGGACCTAGGAAAGCACAGCATATGGATTATGAGTGCTGTATGAATATTAGGATTTCTAAGATCCATTGTAAGACCACTGTTAATTCCAATATTTTCCATACCACCCTTGTTATGCTTAAGAAATAGACCGAGAAAGACGCATCCAGCCACAAGTTTACAGTGGCTGAAAATTAGGTGGTACTAGAGGACTTCTGTTTTCATGTTAGATGGCTCTTTTTAACAACTTCCAATTCCCTTCCTTTCCTTGATAGTGTTTAGCATAAAGCTGTTCCTAATGTCAATGCTGTCAGTGGCTGGAATAATAATTACAATATGGACCACCATTTAGTGGCTGATATGTTCACTGCTGCCAGCCACAGAGCAGAGGCTGTTGCACAGGAATGCAGGGTGACAGATGGTGGGCTATCGATTAGATCATCCCATACTGAAACAGAGAAGTGCCTGACCTCACTTAACAGTGCTACCACCTCATCATATTTCAATAATATGGTGATGAGACATTGAGGCTGAAATTGCTAGGTCCCAGAAAATTTCCATTGATGATGCCCCTGGTATGTAGTCCTACCATAAGTATTTGACCCTCTTTTTACCTATTAGTCACATTGCAGTTTATAATACCTGTCTCACATATGCCACATAGGTATAGCTGGCATTCTGGTGCAACACCCATTTGTAAAAAGTATGGACATGGTTATAACTGATTTCCTATCTTTATAGTTGTACTGATATCATTTTCATCTGTAGCTGTGGTTGGTCAAATGTACATTGGATATGTTTTTCTTTTATGCATTCACAGGTGGAGCATTATCTGGCAATAACACTGTGAAATTATCCCCATCTGATGATGGAAGATACTTAGCTTCTGATAATGACCATTGCAATGAGCTAGGACAGTCAAACAATGTGAAATGTTTCTTCCATTTTATTTTACAAGATGTCTGTGGACAATATTTTTATTTTATTTAAAAGGGAGAAGATGGCATTTGTAAACTACTTGATGAGATGAATGTTACAACACACTTTTCAAAAATTTACTCAGGGGGATTCAATTACAGAAGTTTTGGTAGAATTTTTTTAGACATTAAAGTGCATATGGATCCCTGAACAAAGCATTTGGAAGTTCCATTCATAAGGAAGGACACAGATACTAACAATTATCTTAATTATATTAGTGGAGATCATATTCATAACAAGAAAAATATTCTAAGGGGTCAGTTTATTCATGCTGCTAGCTTGTGTTCAAAAAATTCAGTGTTTTTTTAAGTGATCTATTTTATTATCAAGTTGCTTCTAGACAGAAGTTATAAATATACTAATTTGGAAAATTCATCCACTGGAATACTGTCCAAAAAAGATACCAAATTTCCACATAGTTTAGAAATGGTCATAATATGACTAATGTCAGACAGAATATAGAAATCAATCAACCATATTTCTTGCCATTTTTGTAGGCATTAAAAGTATTAAAGAGATTAATAGTTATAACTCAAAAATAATAGAAGTGAACATTTTTGTGAAATAGTTCATAATAAACCAGTTTCCACCCATATGAAAACCACCAATGTTAAAAACATTTACAGAATGAGTTATTTTGTTCCTAGTGCACGTACAGAAAAAGAAAGAGGATCATATAAGTGCAGACATTGTAAGGTTTGCTGGTACAATTTAAATGGGCTCAATATGTACTTTGAACATTTTGGAAAAGTATGTGGCACCAAATGCAGATATGATTGTCAATCAATGGGTGTGTTTTGTATAGCCAAATTTCGCAGTGTACAGCTTTTTATGTGAAATGACTACAAGAAAACTGGAAAAGAGAATTAAAGAACATTTATAGTCCATTATGCATGATGACGGTAATTATATAATTTCTTAACATTCTCTAATATTCAATGGTTTCGAAAAGTTTTTTTTTTTTTTTTTTTTTTTAATTTTAGCTAATCTACCATATGACATTAGAGGGGGTGATTATAAAAGCCTACTAGAAACTATAGAGTCACTGTGGTAGCCCAGGTTAGGGGCAGAGAAACAATGGATTAAACAAACACATCATTGAAAAAAATAGCTGAGAAAATTTTGAAAGTAATGAAAAATTAGCTGGTTGGCATCAAATATGTTTCAACATCATATCTTTAATGCACCTTGTGATGCATTGTATTTACATTCGACTTTTTGTGATATGCAAACTATGGCTATATTTGATCAAGTGATTTTGTTAGATCATTTGACTTCTCAGATCATGTGATTTGATCATGTGATTACTTAACCATGTGATACATTTTATCTTTATAAGGAATGTTTCCAATGATCATCTGATTTTGTTAGACCATGTAATTTGGTCTTGTAATACATTTTAGCTTTATAAAGAAGGTATCTAATGGTTTCATTCATTCTGAACAAGCTTGGTGGATGTTACTGGATGAAAGCATTCAATTTAAGCAATGTTACACTAGTGTTAAGCCCATTTCTTGTTTCTTTTTTTACTGTTTTTATGTTTTGTTTGTACATCTGGATTTTGATTTATATCTCCTCCAACAGTTAATGGATGATATTACCAGAGATCACTAAACTAACTTCAGCATAAGACCAATCAACTGTTTACATTCAGAATGTGCTTTACATGCTTTTCTGGAGGTTATTAAAAAAAACCTTTACAATATATTTAGTCAATGTAACTAATGCACCAGATGGTCTAGTACAAAATAATTTCTGAACTGTTTTGAATGTCTTTCAAAAAAACAGCAATCTCACTCCTTGGACAATTTATGAATTTAAAAAAGGAATAAAGAAAATAGTACCAACGAGACTTAGATTGTTTAAGTTTCCAAATGGAGTACATGAAGGTGACCCACTTTATTGTGATTTGAAAATATTTAACAATGTTGGGATTGAACTACTTAAACTATTAGATAACAATTAAAAGTGTATAAAAGAACTTTTAGAGGAAATCACAGAAGTAGATGGTATCATCAATAAATACTTTATTTTGAACTCTTGTAAAGCTTAATATGAAAATTATTTAATTGGAGAGATAAGCCAGATTCATGAAAGTCTACACTAAGCATACATGATCTGTATTCAACAGCATCTCTGCCACATTCTTGTGCTGTTTATTCATTCAGAAAGATTATATTTTTATAGATGTAGTCTACACTTTCTGGTAATCTTTATAAATCCCCCATGATATTTAAGGCTGCAAGAAAATCAGTAGGAAAACTAAAATTAGGGGGAAGAAGGTGTGAATTATGTTTATGTTGTCTAATCATGCAGAACATTGTACAATTAGTATAGATGTTCATGAATAGGGCCCTTCTTAAAACTATTATAGCAGGAAAGCAAAAAAAAAAGTTAGATTGCAACCTGGCAGCTTAAGCTAATAATACTGCATTATCTTTATCTAATGCAAGAAATCACAAAGGCAATATGTGAAAAAACAAAATGGTGAGAATACTGGTTCTAATATAAGGAATTCCACTGCTAATGAGGTGTATGAGCTTTCACAAATTTTTAGAACATACCATATTTTACTTCCACTGTGAGTAGATTGGAACATATTGCCAATGGAAATGCAGAGTTCCAGAATTATCTTCCACCAAGCAACAATAACAGATAAAATATTTCCTTTTTTACAGAAACAAAAATGGGTTACCAAACGTAACCAAAATGAAGAGGAGGCTAGACAAACTAAAGGTAAAGAGTCAGAGGTCAGGTCAACAAATAATAAAAGAAGGTATGACTAACTTTAAGTTTTTTAACATTGCCAATAAAGTTTCATAATCTCTGAGGTTAAATTATTTCAACTTGGGCTTAGTTTTTTTCCAAGTTGAAGGGCAACTTGGAATGCACCTTATTTGTTTTAAAACTTTTTACAAGGAGATTAAACCTACAGTACATTTAAAACAATAAAGAACTGTCCACCATAGGTTTTCATAACCCATCTACATACAATCCACCTTTGTTATCTACTATTCAAACCTGACAGGAGTACCATGATAGAGGAATAAGAGAAACTGAAAAAAAAACAGATGCTCTTACTATAATCTTAATTACAAGGAAAGGAAAGGAAGGAAATGACACTTTTGAACTGCAAAGGAGAACTTAGATTCATGAAGGTGGACAAAGGAGTGGCTTAGTGGTAATGTACCATGCCAACTATATAAAAGCTATGGAAAATCTCTTAGCAAGTTCAACATAATATCAAACCATCAGGTTGTTTGAGATTCACAAAAGATACAGACTTATAAAGGATTGTCTTTGTGAATTGTTAAAGATGGTTCTATAGAAAATAATTTACATGAATTGTTGCAACTGGAAAATCCTTTTATAGGTACACTTTTTTTTTATTCCAAAAATACTCAAGAACCACTAACAGCCCCCTTTCAGAACAATTGTTTTTGCCTCAGTTGCAGTGAAAGAAGGGATTTCTATATTTCTGGATATGATTTTCAGGGGTCTATACCAGTTCCGCGAAAATCCATTTCAGCGAATACCAAAAGAGTGACACGTATTAATCAAACCGTGAATAGACCGAATGCACTAGACCATGACATTTAAAACATTGAATGGTCATAGTCGGCCAACCCCACCACCCACTACATACTACCTACCCAAACAAAATAAATAAACCACATACATACACTAACCCAACCCTACTCCTAACCCTAAAGTAAAGCACCAAAACACAACTTCTAACCCTACACTAAACCCTACATACACAACTATCTATGCACTATCCTTAACCCCTCTCTAACCCTAAGATCCATAGCTACTGCACACTTCCCCTATGGAGATTTAACCTAACAAAATAAATAACACACATAAATACATTTAACAAAACCCTACTTCTAACACTACACTAAATCTTACATACATTACCTATCTATACACTTACCTTAACCCGCACCCTACCCTAAGGTCCATAACTAACGCACACTTACCTTAGGGAGCTATACCGCAGACAGGCCAACAAAAACACTTCGACATTTCAGATTTCGCTGTTTGGACATTCGGCGTTTACGTAGTTTCCTCAATATGTGTCGATCATTTTGTATTTGCGGAAATGGCGTTTCGATCATCTGATAGGGACCCGATTTTAAGTCCATTAGTCCAAAGACCAGATTGATATTTAAAGCCTCTTGGGACTTTTTTTAAATAAACTGAGAAACTGTGAATTTGGTGGAAATGAAAGAAGAATATACATAGTCATAAATTTATTTGTGCTTCTAGGATGTTTTCAGAATTTTTTTTTTTTTTTTTTAAAGAGATCAATTTTATTACCAAGTTCTTTCTGGAAAGAAGTTATAAATGTTGTGATTTGGAACATTCTACCACTGAAATACTATCCAAAAAAATAGTGAATTTCCACCAGTTTAAAAAAATGATCTTAATATGACTAATACTAAGGAGAATTTATATAAAAATCTATCTTGTTACACCTGTAAACAGTAAAAACATCATTAATGTTACTAGTTCATTGTTACTTGGGTTCCCTATTGTTGATGCACAGCATGGTCGGCCTATGCATCTGTCAGCCCTGTCTTCTGTTTATATACATCATTTGAATATGTGTCTTCTTAGCTCTTTTATGTTGTAAAGCTATGCACAATCCTTTTTTCTAGTGTCTATGTCTGGCTGGCACTATCATCCCCTGCTACTGGCTTTTCCTGTAAATCCTCATCTGTCCCAACTTCTGCTGTCTATGGCACTGGGCACTTTAGTCCCTATAGAAGACCATCCCATTGTAACTGTTTCCTAACTATAATACTGTGTAACACAACACAAAGAAAGCACTTTTGCACAAGTGTCTAGGTCTTAATGCAGGGCACCACCAGATGTCTCCATGGAGATGAACTATGACTTTAGTATCCCAAACATACCTTCTATGATTTTTCCCATTTGTGATGGGCATGACTACAATCGTGTTCAGACTGATTATGAAGGTTCCATGGTGTGTCTAGAATGACTCACATGATGCCCCTTTGGAAGGTCACTTCCTGCATATCATTGATAGAGGTCATATGTGCGCCATAAGTGAGAGATGTGAAAACTGCCTGGATAGTGTGCACACATTGCAGATGACAACCTTTGCATTACAGTCCACTTGACATTTGATGTAGTGATACCCTTTGTGGTTCACTTACCTCCTTTCCAGTTTACCAGATGTGGTCTATATTGCAATGGGAGTGCAGTCTATGTCCCCCAGTACCTCAGAGAAGTGGACTATAGCATAGAGTCCACCATGGTGTTTATTCGCTCTTCTTAGATTTGTGGGAACCACGTATGTGCCCCCACATATGAAGTATGGCATCAAAGGAATGATAGAGCATTCTCAAGCCAGATTCTCTTGATAACCCCATTGTGTTGACCATAGGTTGCAGAAGGGTTCCATTAGCTAATATGTGTAAAGCTATACATACCTTTGTATTCACTGAGATGGGTACTGCACAACTCCTACAATGCAGCAGATGAGGCCAACACACTTCCACTGTTTGCTGCATGGCTCCCCTGTCGACATGTTACCAGTCCACTATGTTGTCATGGAGGGCATGAAGTGTTAAGTGCGATCAGAAAACCATCTCTGGAAGTGCCATTGCACACTGTCAGTAGCAGTGGCAGCTATAAAAGCCTCCTGCAGATACAAGTTTACAATAGCTATGGCAGCAACTAAAATTGTTCTCTGTCTTACACTACCTGAACACAACCATCTGGCTGTATCTAAATCAACAGTGGGCTTGACATCCCTGTGAGATGTCTGAATGTTTGTAAATTACTCCAGCCTCAACAACATATGTGGTGCTTCATTATGCAGTCATTAGGTTATTTTATTTATTTATTTATTTATTTATTTATTTATTTATATTTTACATTTGTTTACTGGGAAAGTACACTTGGAATGAGACAATTTTCAGAGGAGGCCTGAGACGAAACACTATAGATGCATTTCTTTGTAATGTGGGAGGAAACCGGAGCACCCAGAGAAAACCCACATTAATGCAGGGATGGCATACAGACTCTGCACACAAGGGACCCGAGCCAAGAATCGAAGCAGAGAACCCCATTCTTGGGGTGACAATGTTAACTGCTGTACCACTACACCATCCTGTTATTTTAGCTGGCTGCTTCATGTAGCTGTGTTTACTGAATCCCACACATCCTATTTTTGTGGCAGCTTGTCACTCAAAATCTTTTAGCATGATGTAGTAAAGTTTTATGAATTTAGCCTAGTGTGGTTTTGATTAGTTAGCTCATTGACTTAAAAGTTTGTTCCCCAAAGTGTTTCAACATTTGTTTATGAAACGTTCAGGGAATGATCATGGCATAATTGTATACAGTAGAACTGGACTCCTAACCTCAAAAGAGACAAATGTTGATAGGTTAATAGGTTCATAGGTGTATACTAGGCTAACAACCACTGTGGCCTTTATAAGCTTAGCCACATAACACTAAGGAGCAGCTTTTAATCAAAAATCATTCTAATGTCATTTTATGTTTCAGTATCTACAAGGAATGGAAAGATCGGTTCAATACTAAAAGATTGATTTCAGATGTGAAATAACTGCAGCATGACAAATATATGTTTTTGTTAACTTTTGATTGATTAAATCTGCAGAAAAATGAAAGCTACGCATTTGTCTGTTTATAAAAGTTTCACTCTGTCAGTTTACAAAGCCCATTCAAGCCTGAATGCCACCCTAACTTCAAATAAAAATCTATCTATACTACTTCAAGATATCCAGATGAAATTTTAGCAACAAGAATTCTTGATTATCTTACTTTCACTTTTTTTACACAGCCTAATAGCTTTTATGCAAAGTTGACATGAGAATATAAAATATGAGTTATCTTTAAAATAATGCAAAATATGAATATTTTGCTAAAATATATAAAAATAAGAGAAAATATTACTTTTCCCTAGAAAACAGTATCATTTTGGCCCTAATTTCATACTACAAAAATGATTCTGATACATACTGAGGCTGTAAGCTTGAAAACCTGCAAAATATACAATTTATTTATTGTGAGAAATTGGTGGCAAAGCTGTATGAGTCTACCAATGGTACCTGGCAATAAAAGTCCACATTGCTCTGTAGCCTTAGAAGGTATTACAATAAATTCCCCGTAATAATATATCATGACCCTCAAATACATACTGTACTTAGCTGGCAATTCTACCTTTAAGGTCATATACACTGCCAAATCTCCTTGTAATGCAGTTTAGAGAATGGGGAAACTGTATATTTATCCCTGATTGGACAAGAAATGTCCCCCAGCACGTACAGGTAATGCTCACTGAAAAAATAGTCCACCACTTCATGGCAGCATGTTAAGCTGCAGTAAAGTTTGAACATTTGAAAAGCAAACTGCCAACATTTTTTTACACTTGCTAACATACCTCTCAACCTCTTAGAGCAAGCAATCTGGACAAAGCCATAAATAATGGGGGGACAAAGGATGAAAAATAGGGACACCTTTTAAATATTATATAGATATATATATATATATATTCAACCACAAAAAGCACAAACATGCGATAGTTCACCACAAAATAGAATCCAAGGCAAACTTGCCTTTTTTTTTACTCTGTTAAAGGCAAGTTTGCCAAGGCGCTACAGAATTTACCAGTTGTGTATTTCAAGTGTTTCTATATCTTACTTTTTCAGCTACTTGAATTTTTAATAAATTCCTGATCCTAACTGAATTGGATTCTATTTTGTGGTGAACTACCTTTTAAATATTGCTGACACAAACTTTAGTTGGTAGAATAACAGGTTTTGCATTAGCATGGATTTTCTGAAGGGTATGAATTCTGAAACTCAATGTCTGTCATTATTTCTGATTTCAGCCCTCAATGATTTGCCAGAAAACTACAATTTTACATGAAACAGTCCAAAAATATGAGGAAAAAATGTGGACATTCTGCAAAAATCTGTACAGTTGAGAGGTCTGCATGCTAAGCAACATTTCACTGTTTAGCTAGTGTAAAATTAAAATAAAAACTAAGAAAGCAAAGAAATTCCTGTGTGTGTGTGTGTGTGTGTGTGTGTGTGTGTGTGTGTGTGTGTGTGTGTGTGTCTGCAAGTGTGCTTGTGTCCGTGCTTGAAAGTATAAATATGAGTGAGTGTGAGACACATAGAGACAGACACCGCTGACTGCAACAAGCAGTCTATTGGTTTTGATTGATTAAATATTAAGATTTAAGGTAACTCTCAATGTTTGTATTTTTTAAATGTAGTCATTAGAAGCTTAACTGAAAAGTCAATTGCATGCAAAATCATGGATTGTAAAGGGGTATGGTTGGAGGTAAAGAGTGGTAAAACTTTCAAATGTATTTATGTTTTAACTTGTCAATATTTATTTGCTCTGAATGAGACTTCTGTAGTAATTTTCATACCACAGCAAAGTGGTTGGTAAGCGATGTGTTTGTGTGTGTGTGTGTGTGTGTGTGTGTGTGTGTGTGTGTGTGTGTGTGTGTGTGTGTGTGTGTGTGTGTGTGTGTGTGTGTTTACATTAATGTATGTGTGTGTGTGTGTTTACATCTATGTACATGTGGGTCTGTCTGTGTTTTTGAATGTGTGTATTTTTCTATTTGCACGTGTATGTATGTATATCTGTATATTTGTGCTTCAGAATGTGTATGTGTTTATGTGTGTTTAAACAATAAATGTTTATATCTATTATATTTTTGATGTGAAATACTTCTCTAATAAAAATACATATACTAATGCAAGTTTGATTTTTTTAGGTGGAGGAACTATTTTACATTAGAAATATTTAAAAAAAATGTATATGGCATATGGCAATTTTGCAGCTAGACTGTCTAAGCACAATAATGCCCTCCAGGGTGCATGTGTTATTGTGGTGTGAAAATAACACCCTTCCTAAGGTGTAGAGACCCTCTACTTGTTTTATTGAGCCTCAGAACATCCCTTTACATGTGTTATTTCCATGACAACATGCACACACTGTTAGGCATTATTGACTGCTTATGCACACGCCAAACCATAAACTTCCATATTCAGGAAAACTAAATAGGACTTTTATTTGTGAGGTAATAACAAACTATTAAAGAAGTGCTATGGGTCCTTACTGTACTCAGCATACTGATCAAAACTTCACCACAGAACCCACAGTAAAAATAAACATAATGAAAAATGTCAGTTTGGCAGTAAAGGCAAATTAACAAAAAACATAAGGCTCTGTCTTTAAAATGCTACTTCTCTGTAACACATTAATATTTCATTACAAGTCTCTCAGCTAATAACAACATGTTTTTCAGCTACAAATTACAAATAAGACTGCTACTCATAATCTTCAACTTCCAATGCAGCACAACTCTAAATTTGACTTTATTGTTTTAGCCACTTGAAATCGTGGCTCTGTGCCTACAGTATAGTACAAATTTAAAATATATATATTTTTCTAGTGAGATACATAGCATTTGTATTTCTGACATATACATATAGTATAGAGCTTAGCTTTACCTACCCTTTTATGAAGTAGTCAAATAACCCACGGATTGAAAGCAAGCATAGTACCAGACAGTAAAAGCCCTCTGAGATGATAGATTTACTAGTTTTATGTAAAAGATGCCTATATCAATTGACTGGTGGGTGGTTTAGAATAAAATGTTCAGATACTTCTAATAAGATATTAGGGTACAAAACACAGACATAGTTTCCCATGGAATGTACTCTTTATCAAATAGTACACTAACTTTGACTATGAAGGAATCACATACATATATTGACCACATTACCCTTCAGCAAATACAGTTCCCCTCCTGTAACTACATTTCCTTTCTCTAAAGCAATTTAGACACTGCCATTTTCTTTCATGCATCACTTGCCACCAAAAATGATACCCTCATTCTCTATATTCCTGATGTCTCATTGAGAAGAAAAAAAAACACATAGCATCCACAGTAATGCATTTCCACTTGCTGTTACAGGCACACCTCCTCCATTCCCATTGTCATAAAACATAAATACAAGTGTAGTATGCCATGAGCAATGTATATTGTTTATAAGCTCATAGGTACATACTGGGATAATGACCACTGGAGCCTTAATAAGCCAACCCAAGCATCCCAAATGAATCCCATAAGTTCATGTGCTGGTCTTTGTAAGTCTAGCTAAGCTTCCCAAATGTATCCCACAAGTTTATGTGTCTTATAGGTTATTTTAAGGGGTATATGCAAGCTAGATCAAAATTTACAAGTTGTCTCTGTCCATTACAGAAATGGTGCTAAATCTGGGATATATTTCTGATTTCCAATCCAGTGGTCCAAGTTTCTCTTGAATAAGGTTAGGGAAAAGCTTTGCTTCACATGGATGGGAAGACTGTTTGAGAGATGGGGAATTCTCTGAGACACATACCTGTCCCCCCAACATGACCTATTTATGTTGCAAGGAAAGTTTAAATCCCTAGATTGAGTAATTATGATGCTATTTATTCATCAGATATGTTAAAGGTCCATCAGACTGGGATCAAAGGATGCCCTGTATGCCAGTCATAGATCACTATTCAATAGACTGTAGGAAACACAGTATAGAGATATGGCTTTGAAGTGAGCTCCATGGGACTTGCTGTATATGAAGTATAAAAATCCAACAAAGGCCAGCACTCAGAGTCCATCAAATAAAATGAAAATGTATTTACAGCAATCAAAAAACAGACCAGTTTCAACATAGAACCTTCATCAGTGTCATTCAGAAAACAAAATACCCTGCCTTAAAAAGCAATAGAACTACAATGATTGGTTAGCTACAAATGTTCATTAAGTCCAGGAGAGAACAAGCCCCCTCAGTTTAATAATCCATATTTTCTCTTCTTTGTTTAATAAGTTGTGCCATCTACTTTTATCCCTTCTATCCAAAATTATTCTATCAATAATTACAAAAATGAATTTGCTGACTGAAAGCATTCCCATCTACTGTCCCATAGATTAAACTGAAAAGCTTTCCCTTAAAATGTCAATGCACCTGATATGAACTTATCTATATTCTCTGCTATTTTTAGTTTTTCCTTTCTTGTCTTATCTTCACTACATCTTCAAGATTATCTCTGCTAAACATACTGTATGAACAACCATCATATGTTACTACCTGCTATACTTTAAATTGTATGTCTAAACCACTATGCTTATGTAAATATCTTATGCAATCATATGTTATTATCTGCTATATTTTTATAAGTGAATGCATAAACCACAATGCTCATGTAAATGTCTTATGTATAGTATGTTAGCAATTGTTCTAGAGCTTTTCCCCCTTGGTCTCCATTGAAAATGGACAGCTCTGTCCAGTCAGACCTGCCTGGTAAACAAATGTAAAATAAATAAGTAAATAAAATAATTTAAACTGTTTCTGCATCTAACATCATTAAGATGCTCAGAAATCCTAATCTTGAAATTATGGGAAGTTTGTACAATGTAAGACGGGGAGCAAGTATATGTCACCAAATAGATGACCCAGTTTGAATTACAATTACCAAAAACCTTGATATCAAAAACAACAGAAGTATTTTTGGAGGTAAAACTTAGTTTTACAGACATACCTACAAAAACTACAATTGCTACAAGGGTAACAACCTAATATACCCCTAAATAGTGGTTTGATATGTGCTCAAAATAGAGTCCATTTCTTGTAATGATTGAACCAGCTGCCCAAGGATTTTCCTTTCCTGAATGAAAATAAACATGCTGATGGTAATAAATTATTTAGGCATTCATCTGCTAATAGAGTGCCCCACTGCTTTTGTACCAAATCAGTAAAAATACATTTATATTGCTTCCATAGTTAGTAACCAACCTTAAGGTTTGTTTACGGGTATGTCTGCAAAGTATTAACTACCTGAGTATAATTGCAGCTCCTATTATTGAACCTCATAATGAGGTTCTTATTCTGGGTTGACAAATCCTGTACTGAAGAACAGATCCTGCATAACCTCAAAAATTGTGATTTTAGGAATACTTCTTGTAATATGAGGGGGTGCCAACTGTTAGCATGTAAATGGGTGTTGCTCTGTGGATCTTTCCTACATATAGTACTAGCTAAAGTGCCATCCTCCTGAACAGATACCATAACATCCAGAAAAACAATTCTGGTTTAATGGAAATTTACAGTGAAATTGATCCCCCACTTATAGTCATTGAGATAATCCACAAATTCATGTAGATATTCCAAGTCTGATCTCCACACAAGCCAACAATCATCCAAATACCTGTGTAAATGTCTAGTGAATCCAAGAAGATATTGTGGCTGTTATCATAAGTAAGTTGCTCTTCAATTTAGCCCATGAATAAGTCAGCAAAAATTGGAGCAAAAGAAGCGCCTGTAGCTGTACCTTTTAATTTCAAATAACATTCATCCTTGAAGTAAAATAATTTCTGGTTAATACATGCTTAGTTAAACAAACCAAAAAGGTGTTGGAATCAGGACTCTAAATAGCAGCCCAGTTTAACCAATACTCCAAGGCCAACAGACACACGCAATGGGGATATTTGTATATAGGTACATAACATCTAATGTACAAAGGTACCATCCTTTTTCAAGATGGGTATCCTGTATGATGTTGAGAAAATCCATCGCTTCCTGGATCCATGATCTTACTACATTAAGCAGTGGCTTAAGACATTGAGATAAAAAGGAAGATAGTGGCTAAGTTAATGATGGATTGTCATTGGATGTTACATGCTGTATATGTCCTGTTTTTTTTTTTTTTTGAGAAATCTCTGTGGATATTCCAATTGTTGCACATACATGGTTAAGTACACACTGAAGGGGCATTGTACTCAATGATGAGTCAGATGATGCCCGAATACAGTGGAAAGATGACTTCCTCAGACCTATATGCTATCCCCTTGCTTATAAGTTGAGCAACATGTAATGATTTTCTTACTACCTTAGACACATGTTGGTCAAATGCCAGGTTAATCTCTATACATGTACCCATATCAATAGCCAGTGGTTCTACTCTTAGAGGTGTGTTATCAATGAAGTAAATTCCTCCAGTACCCAACTTCTCGAAAGGGTGCTATTCTTTATTTCTTTGCTTTAAGTTTTAAGCTGTGGCTTTGGCACAAAGTCATTTGTCTGTGTTAGTCCTTTCTGTAGGATGATAGTTTCTAGGGGGGATTCTATGACAGCTCCTAGTTTGCAATCATCTGTAAACCTGTTCAGTGAGAAGCCCTTGAAATTGGCCTTGACTTCCAAGAAGTAGATCCCAAAAAGGAGTGGACCCAGCACAGAACCCTGAGGGGCACTGCTGCAGACTGGCATCTTTGTGAAGCTGGTCTCCACTATCATAACTCCTTGGGTCCTATTTGAGAGCCAGCTGGCTATCCAGAGTACAACACAGGGGTTTATGCCTATAAATGTGAATTTGTTTACAATGCCCAAGTCAAGTATTGTATCAGATGCATTAGCTAGGTCAAGGCAGGCAGTATGTACCATTTTTGCCCTCCTACATAGTCTTGATGACCCTCACAAAGAAGTCCACCTGGTTGAGTAGGTATGATCTGCCCTTGACAAAACCAGATTAGGTTGGATCCTGAGTTTGAAGGTTTTCCATGTCTTTATTTATCATTTACATGATATTTTTTCCCATGGCTTTGCATACACGATGAGTGAGACTTGTGAGTCTGTAGCTCCTAGAGTCCATTGATGGCTCATCCTTGAGTAGAGGGATGACTGTTGCAGTTCTCCATTTGTGTGGCAAAAAGGCTGTCTGGAGGTTGTGCTTTTACAGTGACTCTAGTGGTTCCAATAGGTCATGTCTCAGGATATTTAGAAGGCATACTAGGATATTATGTGGTGTTCGTAGGATCATAGGATGTTACTAGGTTAATGGCCCTAAGGCCTTTACAAGTCTAGCTGGGTAATAACCTGAGTACTCTTATTGGCCATAGTTAGATGGTCATTGTTTGCAGAATTATTCTGTGATCAGTAGTGACTGCCCCTGTCCATGAGAGACATAGGTGCCTGCCACTGGAGTGAATTTATGGTCATCCATACAATTGTCAAGGCTGCAATTGAATAGGGTCATTGAAGAGCTCCGCTTTACATGGAGTGGGAGCTTATTCCAGAGAAGTGGCAATCACTGGGAGATATATCTGTCTCTCCAGCATGTTCTGTTGAGATCCCTGGAGCAAGCTATTCTTGCCCCATTTGATTTGTGGATGTGCAGTATTTCCATTAGGGCAGGGTCTGAGACTGTTCTGTAGGCCAGGTACAAATCACCTCACAGCAGTCTGTATGATACAGAGTACAGTGATAGGGCATTCAGTCTTTCCATGGATGGCATATTTTGGAGGCCCTGAATTCTCTTGGTTAGAAATGTCTGTGGTCTCTCCAGTTGTTGCAGGTGTCTGGTGAGGTACATACAGAAGGGAACATTGTACTCAATTAGTGGTCTGATAAGGGTCATGTACAGTGGAGCTATAACATCCCTGAACTTGGACACAATGCCTTTATTTATAAAATGCACAATGTAGAAAGCTTTTCTTACCACTATGGACACATGGTGATCGATGTTTAGATTAGTATCAACCTGTGTTCCCAAGTCTCACACCACTGAGCTTAAGTTTAGAGGTGTGCCATCTATATCATAATTAGCAGGGGCTACTTCTTTGCCAAAGGGGATAATGAGGCATTTTTTGCATTGTTATTGTCTGGGAGATTCACACCAATCATTTGCCTGTTTTAGCCCTTTCTGTAATATGTTAACATCTTTGGGTACTAGATGATCACACCCAGTTTACAGTCATTTGCAAACTTGGTAAGCCACAGGCCATCTACCTTTGCCTGGACTTTAGAGAAATAGATTCTAAATAGTTAAGTGCACAGCAAAGATCCTTGTGGTACCCCACTGGTAATTAGTCTGCTGGTGGAGGTGGACTCCCCAACTTTGACAGTGTGTTTTGCTGTTGGTGAGCCAGTTTGCTACCCATTCTAGTAATGTATGGGTTTTTATCCCCAGCTGGGAGAGTTTCTCTATGATACCTGAATGGGCAATTGTGCCAAAGGCCTTGACTAAATCAAGATAGGTGGCATGTACTGTTTTGCCAGGGCTTTGGTGACATTGTCAAATAAGTCCATTAGGTTTAATAAGCAATATCTACCCTTGACAAATGCAAACTGGGTTTAGTCAAGGATTTGAAGGTCACCTATGTCCTTGTGGATAAGGTCCATGGTGATTCTTTCCATGCCCTTGCAGATAAGGCTGTTTAGGCTTATGGGGCAATAGTTCCCAGGGTCAGTTGATGAGCACTCTTTGTATAATGGGATTACTGTTGCTGTACTCCACTCTGCCGGAACAAAGCTAGTTCTCAGGCTATGGTTAAAGTAAACAAAGTGCCAAGTGGTTCTGCTAGGTCTTGTTTTAGATTATTTAGTAAGCACCCTATGATGTTATCTGGTCCCATAGAGGTTGTGTTTTTACCTTGAAGAGTGCTTGTATGACCTGTTCTTTGGAGTTACTCAGTAGAGGACCGATGTCAGGAATGCTTTGGGGTATGTCTGGTGGGGACGGGGGAGGGGTGAAGTTATTGCAAAATCTGTCAGTTAGCTGGTTGGAAATTTCCTCAAGTTCAGTATGTGTGGGACCATCCACTACAAGTTCGTCACACAGCTGGGCATTCCCTTTTAGGTTTCGAATGCAGCTAAAGAATGCCTTATGATTGTCTTTATCTAGGGATGCTAATTTAGACTCATAGTTAGCCTTAGAAGACTTAACAAGATATCTGATTTGCTTGTTCAAGCTGTGGAGGGTATTCTTCCTTTGTTGAGTAAGTTCCCTCCTGTTCCTGGAAATCTAGTTTCTTTCTTTTGTTGTATAGCTTATTTATACTCACAGTCCACCAGGGTTGCTTGTTTTTTTGGGAAGATCTGGTTGGGTAGAGCTGAATCAATGCATTTGTTTCAGTGATTGTATAGAGCATTTATGTATTCATTCCTTTGCAGAGGAGTCATTGTTGGGTATGCTAGCAGGGGCTTTGAAACATTATATACCATTACTTAGTAGGAAATAGTTTGTTTTGGAGAATTTTTTCAGTTTTTTTTTTTTACTCCTGTTGGGGTGTCAGGATTGATCTTTATTTCAAACAAGACAGATTTATGATATGACCTTACCAGGGAGGGCAACAGACAGGGGGTAGTGCAGTGACCCCCCCCCCCATGTTGGTAAGTACTAGGTCCAAGACATTTGAGCCTTTTGTGGGGGTGCAGGCAAACTGTTCCAGGATATTTGAATTAATAAAGTCCAGGAACCTCGTATCTATCATGTTTGTACTCATGTTAGTTGCCCATGGAAGGATAGTTGAAATGTCCCATGATCAAGATGTTTGCCTGTGTATTGAGTGACTCTAGCAAGTCCAGATAGGTGGCGTGTGCTTCTCCTGCTTCATGGTAGAGGACCTGTATCTAGAGCAGTGATGTAGAGGGGTATTTTACCTATAGTTAATTTGACCTGGGGTAGCTCAAGAGAATCATACTGTTTCACCAGTCTCGAGGTGTATTTGGATTTAATGAAGATAGATACACTTCCACCTCTGCTTCTTTCATGCTTATTTTGGGGTCTGTGTGTGTGAAAGGCATTGTAGCCTTTGTATGGTCAGGGTGGTCACAGAGGCCTTGGACAAAGTCTCAGTGACTGCACAAACATCAGCATCTTCCAAGGAGAGAAGTGCTTCCATGGTATGCAGTTTACTGTTTAAGCTCCTAGCAGTAAGCATGACCTTGAGTTTGTCTTTAATGGATTTCTTTGTCAGAACTTTTGTCGTTTGGACATTGCCTAAAAATGGCACTGATGGCAAACTTCTTTGCCAGTATGGAAATTCTTGAGGAGAGAGGTGAAGGCCATCTCTGCCAAGGAAATGTGGATTGTCGACCACATCTTTCCAGGCAGACAGATATTGGATCCCCCAGAGTGACACCAGAAGCTAAGCCAATTATTGAAATCAATCATTTGTTGTCTGTATTCTGGCATCATTCTAGGTGAAGGTAGAATGCTGGTTAGGGCTAGGGACATACCTGGGACATATAATCTGATAGTTCGGTCATGTCTCTCTTCAGATAGTCCAGAGAGGTATATCTCAAGTCCTTCACACCAACATCTACTATGACAAAGTGTTCTGGTTCTTAGACAGCACATCTAGGACCTGCTTCCTAGTGATAGGTGAGGGGTTATGTTTCATGGTATTTCCTGGGGGGTCAGCTGGAGGAGAGGGGGTAAAATTGGAGCTGAAGTTGCCACTCAGCAGATTTGATATAATTTTCAGCTCAGTGTAATGGATCCATTTACAATCAGTTCTACACACTGCTGTCTGCTGCCTTTAAAATTTTGGACATAGCTAAAGAAAGGCTTGTAGTGGTCCTTTGCCCGGGATGTTAACTTTACCTCAAATCTGTCTTTAGTAGATGTAATTCACCTTCTAGGTTGTTAGTTTTGATTTATGAGTGTGTTTTTATCATGCTGGGCATTGCAGTTCATATTCTTGGCTATTACTTTTTTTCTTTTTGTTGTACATCCTATTTATGTTATTATATATTTCTCCAGGGTAGTTTGTTTTGTGAGTTAGTTCTAGACTTATTTTGGTGGACACAGCTTTGTCTATGTATTTAATAATAAGCTTATACTGGGTTTCTGTGAAATTCTGCACAGACAGCTGTATTCACATGGTTTGTATGAGGGGGTTTGAAATTTCATTATGTTATCACTTAGTAGTAAGAAGTTTGCCTTAGAATAATTCCTAAATGACACAGGGTTAGCTGGGGTCACAGAACTGAGTTTCATTTCCACTGGCACTGACCTATTTCGTTTTCTGCCTGAAAAATTAAAAGAATATCAAATCATAGTAATGAAGTTCAACTTGGAGCTTTCAAACAATATGTTCTCTCCACAACCTCTATCAAGCTACAGCAATGAGAGCTTTAATCAGTCTCATCCTATGATTTGCTTTCCTACACTGACTGCCTCAGATAGCCCTCAACCTTCTTATTCAAAATGAAGAATTCTGTATCTCATAACATGGAACAAATGAACAAAATGTGGAACACAGGAGCACTAACTAAAACCCTATTGGAATAATATAAACACTTTCTTTCAGACATTATTTAATGACAGGTTTGAATTAAATAAATCACAGGTGTTTAATTCACCTGTACCAAACAGTGTTACAAAGTTTTATGGACTTTATTATCTATAGCCAGAAAGATAATAACCATCAACTAGAAAAAAAACAGGTTTCTCCATCATTTAAAGAATTCAAAAATCTCACTAAGACCATTGGTCAAATGGATTTGAACACTATAAAAAATAGAACAAACTGAATTATTTCACTTCAAAACTCTTGGCTAACAGTAATAGAAACCATGGAGAAAATGGACAATAGACCTAACTGAACTAATATAAATTCCTTGTTTGCATGTGTTTTCATCTAGATGTTTAGACACCTTTGTAAATAGTTACTTTTTATTTTTTCTAATTGTTTTAATGTTACTACTGTAATTATCTTCTATCGTTAACTTCATGTAAATTATTTTTACATTGTTATATAAATGTTTTGATAAACTATTGTAATTCATTTGAGAAAACAATAAAAATATAAGAGAGAAAAAAGAAACTGCTTCAACTAAAAAATTCACATTACGGTTAGTAACACTTTCCGCATAATTATTTAAAGTTGCTTTAATGAAGTAATTTGCCATGGGTACCCATTAAAAAATCATGACAATGAACGCATAAGAGATCCCTTCAATGCAGAACATAGAATTTTAAACACTCAAAGTAATCCTTGTAATGATTTTACCTCATGTTTTTGTCATTTCCCTGTTGTTCTGGTAACTCACTGAAGATCATGCAGTGTCAAAAATGCCAGATATTAGAGTTCTATACTTATTACTGTTTAGAAAAGGAATGTTGATGCAAACCCGATGTTTATTAACTTGAAAATGAAACAAAGTAATATTTAACAGAGACCCCTTATTTGGGTCTTTGCCCCTATTATTTTTGGCTATGTTGAGAATTCTTGAGCAAAGAATATAAGATGCATGCAGGAGTTTCATACTTGTCATTGTTCAGAAAATGTATGTTGATGCATAGGGCCTATATCAGCTTATTGAAAACTGAATGAAGCGAATGCTCTTTGACTGAACCCTAAACGTCGAACAACCTAAATATCAAAGACATGGAACAGCAATTTTTTTTTTCCCAGGGAAAAAAATCACTGTTCCGCAAAAAAAAAAAAAAAATGAAAACACAACATAAAGTGGGGGGCTTTGCCTACCAGTCCCCCCTACTTAAATATACCAACTCTAAGATTGCACCACAGTGGAGGAAATGGCAAACTCCCAAATACGGCCCAGTGATTTGTTCGATCAAAGTGCGTTCGCTCTTCTCAGCTTTCTATAAGCTGATATAGACCCAATGCAAAACCTGTTGTTCTGTAAATTTTTTTATGCAAGATAGAATAATATTTATAAAGGGTTTTAGATCCTCCATCCATTATTTCTTGCTAAGTCTTCAATTACTGAGAAAAGTTGAGAAGCCTATAAAAACATACATCTCAATTGTCCTTATTTTTGCACAGCATCTCTGATTTTGCATCATATAGTTTGCAATGTCCATGAATTTCTAAGTCACTAAGAGTTACAGATAAGTCAATAATTACACATTAAAGTTTCATGCTTATTGTTCAGAAAATGTACATTGGATATAAAACATGTTGCTCTATTAACTTTTAAGTAAATTAAGAGTAATAGATATCCCTGATTTTATCCCTCCATTATTTTGGTTACATTTCAAATTCTCAAGTAAATTATAATTCCTCAATATTGATTTCATTACAATTAAACTTAAATTTAAAAGAATCTATAGTCTGCTGTGGAAATTGTCTACTGTTATCACTGCCCACATGGACACAATTTTAGGTGGCTTCTTGAAGCAATTTAAATTAAATAAATATGATTACATACCTGTAAAGTGAACAATTCACTATAGATTGCCAGGAAGGCACTGCAGTTAGTTGCTAATGGCAATTAATCACAATTGCAAGTGCTCAGTTTGCAAAGTTCCCGGTAGTCTCTAGTCATATTAAATATTAAATCATGACTAGAGACTACCAAATCTGAAAATAGAGCCATTGGTTACTCCTGGCAAGTGATTACAGGTGCCTAGATTGCAGTGTAATGGGGCACGGGCTGACTACTCATGTCCTACTACTAAGTTCTCATCTCTGCACAGTATTTTACAGCTGGGGTACATGCCTCAACATGCTCATGGGTTTAATTTCTCCAAGTCTTTTCGGTTTCTAATACCATGACAGGAATGGACCCCATTCCTAAGTCAAAGTATGATTAAAGTTCATACAATTAGTATTGTTTTAACCTTTGATGTTAGACAAAACTGCTCTTTGCAACACTTGCAATGTGCCTAGACCTGACTCATTCGGTAATTCATATAGAGATACATGCATTGGTCGCATATCTAAAAGTGACTGTAAATTCTTTTTTTATGACACCCATTGCTCTTTTTACTATGGGAACTGTCTTTGTATCCTTCTTCCATATTGTCCTCATTTCTGCCTGCAAATCCTGGTATTTTATGACTTTATGTCTCTCAGTATATAAGCCATTGTAGTCAGTGTGTAGCATTTTCAGTGATCAATGCTTCCTTAATCTTCTTTTCATAGGTTCATAGGTAGGTACTAGGCTATTGGCCCTAGGGCCTATATAAGCCTAGCCAAAAAGGTACCCTGGGTTTCGCCACAGATGAAACTTATTTTCCTGTGCCCCTGTCGAGCAAAGCCACAGAAGTGATCCCCGGGGAGAATTAACTATCTCCAATCCAATCATAAACATTTTTCTTGAAGAGTGCTAATGAGGAGCTTTGTTTGATATAGATAGGTAGTTTGTTCCAGAGTACGGGAAGTCTCTGGGACAGGAATCTATCCCTCCAGCATGTTCTGCTTATTGTGGTGACAAGGTTTAGGTCCCTCAAGTGTGTAGCTCAGATGGATTGTGATTTTTTTAAACGGAGCATGTCCAATAGCTCTGGGTTTGACATAGCTTTGTATGTTAGGCAGAGATCGCCTCTGAGTAGGCAAAATGCGACTGAGTAAATCTGGTGTTTTCTGAGATGATCTGCGTAGGATATCTGTTTGAGGCTAATAATCCTCTTTGTGAGGTATTTCTGCGGCCTTTCCAGTTGTTGTAGATGTCTTGTGAGGTACATACCAAAAGAGGTGCTGTACTCTATAATGGGTCTAATGAGTGACGAGTAGAGGGGAACAATGACCTTTTTTTTCCTGGATGAGAAACCATTTGTGATGAGGTGTGCCACATAGAAGGATTTCCTGACTACTGTGGTGATGTGATTATCAAAGGAGAGACTACTGTCAACCTGTGTCCCAAGGTCTCTTATCACACTTTCAGTGTTAAGTAGACTACCGCCTATGTGGTAGCTCAAGGGTACAGAGTTTTTACCAAAAGGGATGACAATGCACTTTTTGGCATTGAGCTTGAGGCCATGGCTTTGACACCAGGCATCTGTCTCAGTGAGGCCCTTTTGTAGGATGTCCACATCGTTAGGAGTTTTGATTATGACTCCTAGTTTGCAGTCATCTGTGAACTTTGTTAGCTAAAGACCTTCTGTGTTAGCCTATACTTCAGAGAAGTAAATGCTAAACAAGAGAGGACCGAGGACTGAATCCTGTGGTACTCCACTTGTCACTGGTCTGAAGTCAGATTTGGAGTCTGCTACTTTCACATTGTGGGTTCTGTCAGTGAGTCAGTTGGCAACCCATCTAGTGACATAGGGATGTATACCTAGTTTAGTGAGTTTATCTATAATTCCAAAGTGGGGGATGGTGTTGAAAACCTTGGCGAGATCTAGATAGGCTGTGTGAACCAAATTACCCTCATCTACGGCTTTGGTGACCACTTCAAAGAAGTCTATCAGGTTTAGGAGACATGTTCTGCCCTTTACAAACCCAAACTGGGTGGGGTTCAGAGTTTGGAGATTAGCAGTGTCATTGTTTATATGTTCCACGATGATACATTCCATAGCCTTGCAGACCAGGATCGTCAGGCTAATGGGATGGTAGTTCTCGTGGTCCATGATAAATCCCCCTTTGTTTATTGGGATAACCATTGTTGTGCACCATTCAATAGACACAAAGCCTGAGGTGAGGCTATGATTGATCATGGTACTTAGGTGGGGTGCCAGTTCGTTCTGTAGTTCATGTAGAATGCAGCCTGGGATGTTGTCAGGTCCCATGGATGCTGTGTTCTTGGCTTTGGAGAGTGTGGTTTTTACCTGTGCAGCTGTGATTACAGAAACTTTGCATTCTACCAGTATAGAGATGGGCCCTTTAGGGGGGAGGGGTAAAGTTAGCACTGAACCTATCTTCCAGGATGTTGGCAATATCAGTTGGTTCTATATATTTAGTGCCATTGTGCTGTAACTCGGAGCAGATCTGAGTGTTGCTGTTGAGATTCTTGACATAGCTATAGAATGCTTTGTGGCTGTCCTTAGAATCAGTGGCGATTTTGTTTTCATAACTAGCTTTGAAGGATTTTATGAGGGATCTCAGCTTTGTACTGAGGCTGACCAGGGAGTTCCTCCAATCATGAGATTTTACTCTTTTTTGCAGCAGTTTCTTTCTTTTGTTGTAGAGTTTGTTTATGGCAGTGGACTACTATATCTGATTTCCTCCCATCTGTTTGAACTGTTGGTAATCAGTGGTCCTATTTGATATAAACTTCATCATTCTCTATAATGTTTCATGGCTCATGTTTCCAAAGCTTCTCAGCTAATACAATATGTTAATGTTTGCACAATCCCCAGTGCAACAGTCTTTCCACATGATTATGCCTTTCAGTATACAGGCCTTCTGCCATTAGTACATCACACCCAGCAAGAAGATTAGCAAATGTTTCCAGTTCTGTTTTACAGAAACCTGCATTGGTCTGTTTATCCTAGATGTTCAATGGACTTTGTAAACCAATGGGTATGTAGTCCACTAACCTGGCCTGTCAATATTAACTTTTCATCTTTTGGTTTAAAGTCAACTCTCCTTAACCATTCCTGCATCAGATCCTGATCAACATGAGGTTGTCCTAGCAGTTTTCTGTACTTGCAACTGTATTTATGCCTTTTCCACATTTCTTGCCTTCTCATCTCATCTTTCTCCTTATATTCTTTCTGTTGTTTTTTGGCACATTAAGTTTTTGCTTGATTTTTTACCTTCTTCTGGTTTGATTTCCATTCCTGATATGTTTCTGCAAAACTGAACAGGAAAGTCATCTTTGTCATCTTAGACTTGTTCTCCTACATGTTTTAAAACTTTTACAGTGTTTGGATCTGCAGAGGTCAGCAGATATGTATACAGTCTTATGATTGCAGATTTATACATGTAATCAATTTCGAGGAGGCACATACCTCCTTCAGAATGAAGAATATCTAATCTTGGACTGCACTGATTTTCATACATCATTTAAAAAGAATGAAGTATTTTTCTTGTTTTTCTGTCCAACTGATCCAGTACCTTTTGGGTCTAGTCCATCACCCCAAAGTTGTAAGTTAGAACAGGAAGAACAAATTGGTTTATAGCTTTGAATTCGTTCTTAGATGTTTGGGCTGTTTTCAGTATAATTTTAGTCTTCTAAAATATTACTTTCAGAGTTTTGATCACATTTGTTCATGTTTTTTTGTCAATCCATCATTAATTCCCAAACATTTATACACTCCCTCTCGCTCAAGTTCATTTATATCACATTCCTGTCCCAGAGTGATATCTTCATGGTGCTGCAGCTTTTCTGCTTTAAATGTTGCTATTGCACATTTGTCAAGACCATATGACATTCTTGTAACATCTAAGAAAGTTTTGACCACTTGCAGTTGTGCTTTCAGCTCCTCATCTGATGAGCTATAGTGTTAAATCATCCAAAAAAAAAAAAGATTAGAAATCTTTACACTTTGTTGTTTTTTGGCAGTCTAGTTATAACCATGGCCTAATTTATTAAGTAAACTCCTTAACGGGTTAATGGTAAGACAAAAGAACAGCAGTGACAAAGAATCACCCTGGAATATCTCCTTTGAATTTTTATCCCTGGGAATATAATTTGTCCTTTATCATGGCTTAGCTACAGAATGGTTTGCTACTGTTTCATAGTCACTGTAATGTAATTGATCAATGTAGGATGTATCTGATGCATTGGTAAGCACTCCTTTATCAATGAATGTGGAATACTGTCAAATGCTTTTTATAATCTATCCATGTCATACATAGATTCTTCCCCTTTTAACCATTCTCCATCCCTTTTTCCATACGACTTTCTTTTGTTACCTTTTTGTTCTACTATCATGATCGAGATTTCTTCTGAATGGCTATAAACTGTCAAAATCAATTTCAGTACAATTTCAGTACCTAGTTTAGATATCTTTGGAAGGTAAGTTATTGGTCTATAGTTTTTAAGATAGCTTGCAGGTTCACACTTATGGAGGAGTATTGTTTTTCCTGTTGTTAACCAGGTTGGTGTCTGCTCGAGATGCACATATAAGTAGCTCTTACTAAGGCCTAAATCTTTGTGTAAAGATGTTACTACTTTTAGCTAGAAGTTAAGTATCACATCTGGGCCTGGATTTTCCAGTTTAGGAGTTTTCTTAATTCAGTTTCATTTTCTCTGGCCATCACTTCATTACATTTCATATCCTGTACATTTTAACTTCTTCATGTTTCTTTTATTTCTGCTATCCATTTAGTATCTTTGTTATGTTGAACAAGTTCTTCATTTCGCCAAAATGTGTCTGTTTCTTCTTTTTCTTGGTGTTATTTCAGTTTCTTTTGTTTTGTTTCCAAATTCTCCATAAAACCGTTTTGAGTGATAAATGAATTGCTTATTTTCTGTTTTTTATTTTATATTTCTGTGCATGTGTTCTATAATTTCTTTTGCATCAGCTGGTATCTTTAGTTTATTATTTGTAATAGTGTACAAAAGGTCCTTATCTGTTCTGATACTGAGTGTTGCTTTTATCATGTCTATCTTTCTAATTATTTTTGTTGATTTGTAACCTCTTCTGTACTCTTCTCTCAGTGACACTTCTTGTATTAATTGCTTTATAATTTTTTTTCTATTCAATACTTCCATGATGGCCTTTGATTTCTCCTCTTTATTTCGCTTATTACACTACGATTTGTGATAAAACGTTATCTGTTTTTAATTTAGCTGCAGAGTAATATATCCTACTTACATCTGTTATATCACATGATTTTCTGTCAATAGTCTTGATTAATGTTTATATTTGTTTTATCAGACTTCTAACATTTTTGGGTCTTAATGACTTTGTGTAATCTCTTTTTCATCTATCCTAATATGCGTATCCATCTCTATTAAATCAAGCAATTCTTCCATTAGATCATTTTCTTCAAAAGTGAGGGCACATTATTTGTTCTCTGTTTTCTGCAGGCATTCTACAGAAAATTCCAGAACATCTTCCTTTGAAGTATTCTTTTCAGCTACAACCTTCTACTAAATTCATTAAAAAAAGAAGCATTTTTTACTGTTGCACTCACTGGGGCACAGTATATTACAACTGGGGCAAATACAATCATACACCAGTATGATACTGCCTGCATTTAATTAATGCTTGAAAACCTTTTAGAGATACGCCATGTCTACTTACTACTATTGTAACAAAACCTTATGCAAATATGCATAGATAGTGTATTTATGTAGATATGTCTGGCATTGTCCACTTAGTAGTGTTGTTGAGCAGCCTATGGCAATCAAGTCAGGAATGGCTACAGTGCTGACCCAAATGGGTTGGTCAGTAAGTGAAAAAGTATAATTTATTTTGTGCCTAATTCTTACGTTTTATGCAACAGTATTTAAGTTCTAGGACTACTGAGGAACACTGACTCATTAAAAATAATACTGTTTACTTCATTCACCACCCAAGCATCAATAATGGTCTTAAAGGAGGAAATATTAGGTGATAGTCTAATGTCAGCATATAGTTTATTCCAAATCCCCAAAACCACAGTTGTTATTTACTTTGTAAATCCTCAAGATGACAATTGTTAAAAATTTACTCAGTATGTTCTTATGAGAATTAGATATGCAGAAATACATGCTCTTATGTATATATGATCTTATATTAGTATATTAGGAAGTGCTGAAACTCGATTGTAAAAATTCAGCATTACACAACTATTCACTTTCCCCTTGATTAAAGAAAGTAGACAGAATATAATTTCATGTCCATACACCTGTCATTATATAGCTGCTAGATAGTTATGCATGCATGTCATATTAATGTTAATAATAATACTACTACTACTATTAATAATAATGATGATCATTTTATATGTATATATATATATATATATATATATTGTCAGAAAATATTCATTTATATATATGTCTAATGCTTATTAGAAGCTAAAAGGGTTAACACATTTTCATTCTATTTTATGTACAGCTTAATTCTGTATGAAATTATAAGATGATTTTTCAAACCACAGTATGCTTTTTGAAACTGCAAGATGCACCCTGACCTAGTATTTGCTAGCACAGCAAAATTCATGTTTATGCCTTTTGGAAATGTACTGAGAAGCAGGTGATTATCTGCTAGGTCAGGAAAATGAATGAATAGTGTATGAATAGAACAATACTGTTTTCTATAATATGATTGAATATGAACAATCAGCTCTGTTCATGTTATGAGAACATGCACAGCTGCGGAAAAGAAGAGATACATGAAACAAAAGACTGCTTGAAGAATCTATACTTGATTTGTGCTCGAATTAGCTATAGTACCTTGAACGGTAACATAACATAGTGGGAAGTTGTATCTAACTGGTGGTCACCAAAGCCACGTTGTTTTTCTTAGGAAGTTTTTCATAAAATTGATAATGCAAGCAGAAAATCATGGACAAACAGCTGCTATGAAATGATGATGTTAAAACTTGTGATCTGTTACGTCAGCTTGGTAGGCAATGTCTTGTTAGAAAGTGTATAAAGATGGATTTACTTCCTGATTTTAGTTAGACAAACTCTGTATTAGCACGTTTTTGTCGCCTTGCTGCAAGATTAAAGTGCCTTAACCTGAAGCTGCCGTGTATTGATCATTTTTGAAGTTTATTTTTCCTTTGACAGATTGGTCCTTTGGACCGGAAAACTCTCGCTCTAGCTCAGATCAGATGGGCCCGGTGACATGAAACCATACGGGGAAGAGGCCAAATTGGTTCTTCTGCTCTGAAAGACCTCCGACTTAATTGTCATTCAAAAGAGGCCAGCCACTGTTTCTGATCTGCGATTGGAGGACAAGTCAACGGTTCCAGTGAGACGATCAATCACGGATGGTCAGGTAAGTAGGAATTTACCTTTTCTTTGTTTCAGATCAGGGACTTGTTACAGTATTTATTTTTGTCAAGGAGAATTTATATAAATCAGGGACAAAAAAGATTGCTGTCTTGTCATAGATCAGGGAAACTGGATAGGTAGGCAGTTATTCTAGATAAACTGTGAAAAAGAGAAAATTGTGGTACCACGTGATAAGAAGGGTTACGTAACAATTTCTAACTAAGTTAAGACAACATGGGAAATAAGTGCACAAAAAGATCCCGAGATCCGCCGTTAAGCGAAGACGCAAAATATATGCAATTACAACGTGCCGATAACGTTAAGTACTATACAAAATGGGTTAATAAATACAAATTTGATGGTAAATTAGATAAACCTTCACTTATCAAACTTGTCAAACAACTTAAAACAGATGCAAAAGGTTAGGTAAAAAAAGCAACGCCAATTGGGAGTTCCTCAGGCACACAGGTGGCTTGAGGAAGCAAATCACAGGGAACAAAAGAATAAAAATTCAAAAGCAATGTTTTTAGATAAAGAAGACAATAACTTGGTAATAGCATCGGCCCCTCTGCCTCCTCCGCTCCCCTTACCAGAATATGAAGCAAGTGGACAAGCAGATCCACCTCCGCTATACCCAACTGTCCCTGCGAAGTCAAAACCGTTTGTTGGAGATCCTGTCGAGACTAGGTCTCGAATATGCAACTTAAGAGGGGATATTGAATTGTATGAAATAAATACAAATTCACAAGCTATGAGTGAAGAAGAGATATGTCCACTCATAGAAGTACCAAATCCACAGGCAGGACAGGCAGGACAGGACCCAACTCTTCTAGTATATAGACAGTGGACACTGGAAGACATCCGTAAAGCCACAGAGGGAATTCCCCATCCAAAAGTTAATTTTAGAAAATAGTTAAAAGACTTGCAGGGAATTAGGTTAAATTACCATTTAAATGAAGAGGAAGTAGAGAAAGTAGTCAGACAAATCGTAGATCCAGATTGGCACATGATCAGTGGCAAATGGAATCCCCATGATGCAGAACATAGGCCACTCCCACATAGTAACGCAGAACTGGATAACAGAGTGAAAGGTCTGACAGACCGAATCTCTGAGAAATGGAAGCCTAGGGCTGACTGGACTTGCATTAATCAATGCATCCAACAAGAAGGTGAAACTGTTGATAGATATTATGCCAGATTATTAGAGTGTTTTAATAACCATTGTGGAATGCAGGTACCTGAAGACCAAACACATGACTCCCCATATGAGCAGCAACTAAAGAATGCATTTTTGAAGGGCAATATTGCACCCATAAGTAGTTTTATTACAAAGCACATGGTAGATCATCGTATGAGTAGATTACAGTCATTACTTGAATATGCAAGACATCCTGAAAGGCATTTTAATAGCAAAAAGAAAAAGAAAACTCAAGTATTTCCAGTAGAAGATGGAGCAGAAGTCTTTGTAGTACAGTCCGGGAAGAAGGGTAAGAAAAATGCCCAGGGAAACAAACAATCTGAGAAGCGATCAGAGGAGTTTGAAGAGAGAAAGAAAAGGGGTGGATGTTTTAAATGCGGGAAAAAGGGACATTTGGCAAGGGATTCCAGGCAAAATAAAAAGGTAACCACGGAAGATAAGGAGGGTGAGGACTGACTATATGATAGTCAAGAATCACTAGAAAGAAATGACCAAGAAAAGACAAATGTGAATGTGATAGAGGAAGTAGAGGATGTAATAGAAGAAATAGAGGATATGCATGAAATCGCAGATAATGAAGAAAATTAAATCTTGGATTTAGCATTATTGAGCTTAGAGCACTACTTAGCAGACACAAAACCAGAAGTTACACTTCTGGTAGAAGGGAGGGAAGTTAAATTCCTGTGTGACTCAGGGGCTTCACGGACCCTGATACATCCTTTCAAACTACCAGAAAATCCAGAATCACTTGATTACATATTAGTGAAAGCAGCTAATGGACAGCTGTATCGGGAGCCACTCTCCCACAACACAGCAATAACCGACCTTGTTTCAGGGATGACCCAGAAAAGCAAAATTGTTGTTTCTGCAAAATGCCCAGTAAATCTTTTGGGCAGAGACCTTATGCAGATATTTGGCATAGCAGTAGTTCCAACTACGCAGGGTATGGAAGCACAGCGACAAATGGATACTTTTGTGGTGCGACCACAGGGTGAAACATTTTATTGGTACAGCCAGGACTTGGTTACGACTGGTCCAGGGGCAGTAACCAAAGAACTGATGAACGTAGCCATCAGTAAATCCCCCTCCCTTGACACTGATAAACAGCGTTTGTTGCATTGCACTCTATATTATTGTAGCAAACCAGGACCTGATAAAGAATATGAGCAAGAACCGTTTAGAAACCATGCTAACAGATTAGTATTACGTAATCTGTACTGGGACACAGAAGGGAACAGTGTAGTTAGCTGTTCATTGCCCCAGGAATTCCTAGCACTTTACAAATCTAATCGATTACCACATGTTAGTTTAACTAAAGATAAGAATGTGAAATAGGCAGACCTAGGAGAAAAAGTCACAAGGTGGGAAAAACAGACAGAATTAGAACTGTCAGAACAGGGAGTACAAAAGCAGAAGTTGAATTGGATAACACAGACACACCCAGCTGTGCACTTGCAGGCAAGTGAGGACAGCTGAGTAGCACTCTTACTAGAGGAAGAGGAAAAAGTCTTACGAGGCATACCAGAGACTCGCTGGTCAACAGGGAAATCAGATGTAGGACTTATTCGCACAGCAGGACCAATTACTATCATGCCAAAGTCAGCATTTAGACCTCAAAAGAGACAGTATCCCTTAAGAAAGGATGCAGAAGTAGGAATCAAACCTATAATAGCAGCCTTACTTAAGGAAGGAGTATTGATAGAATCTTCCGATTTGCCATGTAATACACCCGTATTTCCTGTTAGGAAAGCAAATGGAGAATGGCGTATGGTCCAAGATTTACAAGCTGTAAATGATGCAGCTATACCTAGAGCACCGATGGTGCCAGATCCACACACCTTATTAAATGATTTGAAACCCCAACAGAAGTATTTTTCTGTGGTAGATATTAGCAATGCGTTTTTCTCAATACCGATACACCCTGACAGCCAACATTGGTTTGCATTTACAATTCAGGGGAAAAGGTATACATACACGCGACTACCACAGGGATATTGTGAGAGTCGAACAATATTCATGCAGGAAATGGCAAGTAACCTGGTGGGATTTATCCCACCGAAAGGCAGCCAGATTTTACTTTATGTAGACGACATTCTGCTGGCAGCCCCCACCCAGCAAGAATGCAGATAAGATACCGTAACATTACTACAATTTCTAGCCACTCAAGGACACAAAGTAAACAAAAACAAACAACTTTGGAAAAAACAGGTTAAATACCTGGGATATGTAATATCCAAAGAAGGCAGAATATTAGATGAAGACAGAAAAACAGCAATATTACAAGCACCCAAACCGGCTACCAAGAAGGAAATGATGTCCTTCCTAGGTACGACTAATTTTTGTCCAAGTTGGATTCCAAACTATGCCTTGGAATCTGCTCCACTGACCAACTTAATATTCAAGAAGCCTATGGCAGCTTAAGATTCATTACAATGGACACCAGAAGCAAAATCAGCTTTCTGCAAATTGAAACAACTGATAGCATCCTCATTAGTTTTAGGATTACCGAACTATCATAAACGATTTTTTCAAACTGTAGATTGTAAGCAGGGCTATATGACATCAGGGTTAACACAGCAACATGGGGACAAACAACGCCCCATAGCTTACTATTCATCACAGCTAGACCCAGTGGTGCGATCCTTGCCCCACTGTGTACAAGCAGTAGTCGCAGCCGCAATGGCAGTGCAGGCTTCAGCCTCAGTAGTGTTGTTCCACCCTCTCACATTGAGAGTGCCTCATGCAGTCGCGATTATTTTACTGTAAGAAAAAGTAGCATATCTTTCTCCTGCTAGACATTTTTCCTGTATGACTATACTGTTGAGCCAACCTCATATGACAATTGAACGATGTATAACTTTGAATATGTCAACCTTGCTCCTAACCCCTGCAGATGGCAAACCACACTGCTGCCTGCAGGAGATTGAGCAAAAGACACTGCCTAGAAAAGATCTCATGGATGTTCCCTTGGATGATGCTAAGGTGACATACTATGTAGACGGCTCATGTAGAAGGGGTCCTACAGGACAGAATCTAGTGGGGTATGCAGTAGTTTCTGATACTGAGATTTTAGAAGCAAAGTCTTTACCACACAACTTATCTGCACAAGCAGCAAAATTGATTGCTTTAACAAGGCATGTACCTTGGCAAAGGATAAACGTGTGAACATTTTTACTGACAGCCAGTACGCTTTTTCTACTGTACATGTTTTTGCGCAGCAGTGGAAAAATAGAGGAATGATAACATCTACAGGTAAACCAATTAATCATGCGCAAGTTATTTTAGATTTGTTAGAATTTATTCAGTTACCTCAGAAAGTAGCTATTTGTAAATGCGTAGCTCATACCAAACAACAGGATAGGATTTCAAAAGGTAATGCAAGAGCTGATACAGCTGCAAAGCAGGCAGCTTCAGCTTCAGAAGTATTTCTTTTGAGTGAGGAATTACAACCATCTGAGATTTTAGATTTAGAAATGTTAAAAACAATGCAGACACTTACTACAAATGTAGAAAAACAAAAATGGATAAAACGAGGAGCAATTCTTGAGAAAGGGCTGTACATCTCCAGTGCTTTTTTCCCACTTTCAGTTACAGATTTGCTGTTCTGAACTGTTTGGAAGTTTCTAGAAGGCCAGTGCTTGCTTGGGCTAAAGGGAAGTCTCTGTGTTCACCAGTGGGAGTGGTTAACACTGAACAGCCTGCCTGTCCCTGGAGGAGTGGTTACTACCTAGAAGCTGTAGTTTTATTGGCCATTTTGGGTCAATTCTAAACTCCTTGATCTCTCTCTCTTAAAACCCTACAACTCTCTTTTTGCGTGGTTTTGCACACTGAGCAGCAACAGGCAGCACCACCTAAACAGGTTTAAACTATTCCAGGCTCCACAAAGTCTGCTCTTCACTTTTTCCCTTAGAACTGTTCAAACACTCAAAGTAATCACTCTGTTCTCTTTCTAAATCCCTGCACTTGCTCAGCTCTTATAAGGAAACACTAACTAACTAAAGCACTACACCCTCCTTGACTTTTCATAAGTATTAGACTCCCGATTGGTCCTTCCTTATCAAGTGAAAAATCAGTTCCTTTCCCTAATCTGATCAGTAAAAAAAACAGTTCCCTATACTAATCTGGTATGTCCAAGGGTCAGTTTCCAGGTTACTCTCCAGTCCAGCTGGTAAATCTGGGAATTTTGAGGCAATGTTACAATTGCCTTATGTACACAGACAACCCTCTCCTCCTTCCAACAAACTCTAATACATGTGAGAGATGCAGTTACACAGCCAAACTGGAGGCAGAGCTCTCTCAACCCAAGACTGGCACAGTCAGTCAGGAGGAAAAGGTAACCACCCACACCACAAATCCAGTCTCACACATACCTATTGCATCTGCATACCCAACATATAAAAACACAAAAACATACTCGGAGGCTCTAAATAAAAATCTGCCTAAACAGCAAAGACCTCCTAAGCAGATATCCAAGCAACAGCCACCCCTCAACAATACCCACAAATCACATATCTCACAAAATCAGTGTGCCTCACAGTCACAGCCCATAAGGCCAAACAACACACCAAATACACTTGTTATAGGGGACTCTATTGTCCGACACACTGACGTCCCACTCACCAGACTGAACAAGGAAAAGGTCACTGTAAGCTACCTGTCACGTGCCAGGATCCGCCACATAATGCAAGCACTCAGGTCACTCCAAAGCAAGTACATGTATGACTCCGTCATTGTCCATGCTGGTGTGAATGACCTGAGACATACCTCCCTGGACTACATGAAAAGAGACATAGAGGAGCTCTCTGACCATGTAGCCCAGGCTGGTATGTCCCTGACCTTGAGTAGCATCTTGCCCTCACCAAGAATGATGCCACAGTATAAAAACAAAATGATCAGTTTCAACAATTGGCTAAAGTATTGGTGTCATTCAAAGGGGATCCAGTGTCTGTCAGCTTGGGATGACATGCTTGACAAGCCACGTTGCTTTGCTAGGGACAGCTTGCACCTGTCACCCTTAGGCTTTCGTATACTGGCCAAGGCTCTTGCCACCCCCATAGTGCCTTTTTTAGTCAAGGCTCAAAGAACAAACCCACCTCCATAGACAACCCAAAGATAAAAAAACTAAAGGTAATGCTACTCAATGCCAGAAGTCTAAACCTCAAGATGCATGCACTCGAGACTCTCCTCAGTATGGAGAAAATCAATGTCTGTGCAGTAACAGAAACCTGGTTCAAGGCTCCTGAGAGAACCCCAGCACTACCAGGTTATAACTCATACCATGCGTTTTGGCCCCAAAACTCAGACCGAAGCACAAAAGGAGGGGTAGTATCTATATTCATCAAAGATACCTACACCTCCAGGTTAGTGGCACTGCACAAAGCATCGGTAACAATCCATGTGCAACTAACAGCGGGCAAAACTGCCTTTCAGTTTGTAGCCTGCTACAGAACACCCTCCCTATTACAGGAACCCCACTTGACATTCCTGGGAACACTGGAGAATATGAAGGTCTCTCCAAACACTATGTTATTGGGTGACTTCAACTACCCAAACATTGACTAGGAAAACTACTCAAGCCCAAACACCCTCACCCAATGGTTCCTTGAATTTATAAACTCTAATGCAATGGAACAACTGGTCACCACTCCCACAAGAGGGAACAACATATTGGACCTGGTCATCACCAACATGGGGACTCTATATTCCACACCAGAGGTAAACCCCTCATTGGTAAGATCAGACCATAAACAAATTTCGCTGGACATCCATATCCCATCCCCACCCCAGCCAAGGAAATCACTGTAAAGAATTTCTCAAAAGCCAACTTTGCACTTCTCAAGACTGAGGTGGAATCCTTCAAAGCCCCTGGGCCAGAGGATAATACAGCCCAATCTGCAGAATCCTTTACAAATGCATTCTATGAGCACCTACAGGAATGCATGGATCGTGCTATCCCAAATAAAACCAAGACTCACTCCTCCAAAACAGGAGACCAGTCTGGTGGACCCTGGCCATAAATAAGCTATACAACAGAAGGAGGAAGCTACTACATGACAGAGCAAAATCCCAAAAAGGGAAGGCATCTCTGATCAGTATTAGCAAGAAACTTCGATCCCTCATAAAATCATCAAAGGCCAGTTTTGAAAGAAAAATTGCCCTAGACACTAAAGATAATCACAAGGCCTTCTTTATTTATGTCAGAAACATGGGCGGAAATTCCCAGATATGCTCTGAATTGTTGCATAACGTTACAAAATATACCGAACCAACAGACATAGCCAACATCCTGGCAAACAGATTCAGCGCAAACTCCCCCCTCCCCCCAAAAGGAGCAAACGCCTATCCCAACTAAATGTGACCTCCAGGACATCACAGATGCACAGGTGAAAGCTGCTCTCTCCAAAGCAAAAAACACAGCATCTATGGGACCGGACGGTGTCCCAGGCTGTGTCTTACACGAGCTCCAAGAAGAACTGAGCCCTCACATTAAGTCACTGTTCAAACTTAGCATTACTACAGGATATGTACCCAAAGAATGGCATACAGCTACAGTGGTCCTACTCCACAAAGGTGGTGCCACAACGGACCCCGGAAACTATTGCCCCATAAGCCTGACTAGTCTGGTCTGTAAAGCTATGGAGCGTATTATCATGGAACTCATAAAAAAGACATTGGCAGCCTCCAGAAACTGGACCCTACCCAATTCGGCTTTGTTAAGGGCAGATCTTGCCTCTTAAACCTAGTTGATTTCTTTGAAACAGTTACCAAAGCCATAGATGAGGACAAGGTAGTCCACACAGCCTACCTGGACCTTGCAAAAGCCTTCGACACAATACCCCACTCGGGCATCATAAATAAGCTTACCAGCTTAAATATCAACCCCTATATCACAAGATGGGTTGCAAACTGGCTCAGAGATAGAACCCACATGGTCAGAATTGCAGGTGCCATGTCCGAATTCAAACCAGTTACAAGTGGCATCCCACAGGGCTCAGTTCTGGGACCTCTCTTGTTCGGTATATACTTCTCTGAGGTTCAGGCTAACACGGGGGGATTATGGCTGACAAAGTTCGCAGATGACTTCAAACTGGGGGCCATAATCGAATCTCCAGCTGACACAAGCATCCTCCAAAAGGGCCTCATAGAGATGGATGCTTGGTGCCAGAGCCACGGCCTCAAGCTAAATGCTAAAAAGTGCATAGTCATCCCCTTTGGGAAAGACAAGGTACCCACAAATTACCACATAGGTGGTAATCCATTAAGTATGGAAGAAGTAATTAGAGATTTAGGGACCAACATGGATATTAATCTCTCCTTTGATAATCACGTTGCCAAAGTGGTTAGAAAGACCTTCTATATAGCCCACCTTATCACGAAATGGTTCGCATCTAGATCAAGAGAGGTCATTGTGCCCCTCTACTCGTCACTCATCAGGCCCATAATTGAATACAATGCCCCTTTTGGGATGTACCTTACCCGACACCTGCAGCAACTGGAGAGACCCCAAAAGTACCTCACCAAGAGGATCATGGGCTACAAACAGATGTCCTATGCAGCTTGACTAAAGAAACTCCAGCTCTACTCAGTTGCTTACCACCTACTCAGAGGCGATCTATGCCTGAAGTACAAAGCCATGTCAAACCCAGAATTAATGGACATGCTCCACCTCAATAAATCCAAGTCCTTTAGAGCTACACGCTCCAGGGACCTAAACCTCAGCACAAAAATAATTAGGACATGCTGGAGGGACAGATTCATTTCCCAGAGGATCCCCTCACTCTGGAATAGAATCCCAATTCATGTTAGACATAGCCCCTCGCTGACCCTCTTCAAGCAAAATTTGGATGCGTGGATGGGAAATCGCAAATTCACCCCTGGGATCTCTCCTGTGTCCCTGCTAGACAGAGGCACAGTAAACTAATCTTAAAAGGGTACTTTCTGTGACCTACTTTACAGAGGCACAGTAGGCTAATCTAATAGGGAGGCGGAAGCCAAATACACTCTGGCTAGGCTTATAAATGCCCTAGGACAGATAGCCTAGTATCTACCTATGAACCTAAGAACCTATGAAAGAAAACCAATTTTACCATCTAACTTGTTTAGATATGCAGCTTTGTTGAGCCATGGGCAGTGCCATGTCTCAACAGGGGGGATGGTACATTTAGTGAATCGAGTGTTTACAATGTATGGATTTACATACTACACAAAACATTTTTGTGCAGCATGCCATGTTTGTAACAGGCATCATGCACAGGGGGCACTGAAGCCTAAGCAAGGGAGTTTCCCTACACCACCATAGCCATTTCATACTATCTGTATGGATTTTATAGAACTAAACAAATGCGAAAATAAAAAGTACTGTCTTGTCATTATAGATATGTTTTCCAAATGGGTGGAAGCTTTTCCAACCAAAAATCCACATGCAGCTACTGTTTCAAAAGTCCTCGTTAAAGAAATGATTCTTAGATTTGGCATATCGGAAAAGATTTATAGTGACAATGGTACACACTTTGTAAATCAAACCATACAACAATTGAGCCGTTATTTTGTGATTTCCTTGAAAAACCATCGTGCATACCACCCTCAATCTGCAGGATTAGTAGAGAGGCATAATGGAGTTCTGAAAAATAAGCTTAGGAAATTGATTAGTGAGACACAAAAGAACTGGGTGCACTGTCTGCCTCTGGCACTGTTGAGCATGAGAACTGTTCCAAATGCAAAATGGTTAACTCCTTTTGAAATACTGTTTGGGAGGGCATATTATACACCTCAGTGGAAACCTCTCATGCCTGCAGACCAGGAGGCTGACAGTTCACTTGCAGAGTATATGAGGTGATCTTTGAATAACAAACTTCTGCAGTTAAATTCTGCTTCAGATAAAGAACAAGCCAGACCATCAGAAGCAGCAGTAGTCCCAGGCACGTGGGTCTGGGTGAAGGTCATAAAGAAAAGAAATTAGAGTTCTCCAAAGTGGGAAGGGCCGTACCAAGTGCTACTGTCAACACCCACTGCAGTTAAGATTGCAGAGTGAGTGTCCTGGATTCATCTGACACACTGTAAATTGGTTAAGAATTTTGAACTGGACAAAAACCTTGTTACTGTTATACGAGAATAAAATGACCAGGTATAGAGTAAACAGGGATGCAGAACAACCTCAGAAAATTGCATGATCATCCTGTTAGCTATACTGATAACAATGATCTTTTTGCTGTGGCCTTTCCTTTTTTCAGCCACACGAGTTGAACTGAACAAATGTGATGCATTACTCATAGACTGGCATCCAAACTTTAACACTTACCAAGCAATTAAATATATGTATGCTGAGACTTTTAATGTTTCGAACTGCTGGATTTGCACAGCTATACCAACAGCATACGGGGTATTATTAATGACTGCTGTCCCCCTAGGGGTCAATGAGACCTGGGAAAACTTGATTTTTGATACTACACCTGTGAAATCCCAAGACAAAATAGCATTATACCTACCTGTTACACAAAAAGGAATTGTATGTTTTTATAAAAATGACACTATTCAGGTGGGTTGGAGCAATTGCAATGTGACTGTTTCTTATAAATGTTATATTAAGGCTAATAAGGCAGAAACTATCTGTGATGCAAACTATGACTCATATCTGAGAAAATGAAAAAAAACTGTTAGTGAAATACAACATAATCCTGTTCTTTTGAAGCAACTTTCTATTATTGACAAGAAAATGTTTCATGCAGGGCAAGCATATATCAATACTAAAGTAGAGAATTGTTATTTTGTTTGTGGGAAAAATGCATACAAATGGCTACCTGAGAATTGGTCCGACAGTTGTTTTTTGGGTTACCTGGTTCTGGCCATATGACACACTGCAGCTTTGCCTCAAGGGAAAATTCGAAACATCAGAGAGGTCAGCAGTAAACCTGGAAATCCAATCAAGAGACCCGAGAATCTAGTGGGACGAATCGAAGCAGGGTGGAGAAACCATAACTCCATGAAAAACAAAGATAAACTGACACACATGGACTTGAGTGACACTATTATATCATGGGCAGGCATTGCCCCTGCATATGGCGCAGTGAAATTGATTTGGGAGCTGAGAAAACTGTCCAAACTTCTCGAAGTTATGAGCAATGCAACTTTTTCTGCTCTCGAATTAGTGACTGATGAACTAAATGCTATGAGAACTGTGGTGCTTCAAAACCGCATGGCTCTCGACTTCACCCTAGCGGCGAGAGGTGGTACGTGTGCTTTAATCAAAGAAGAATGCTGTTTGTATATTCCTGACAACCAGCATGAGATAAACGACCATCTTGAGGTGGTCGACCATGACCAAACCAGGCCCAAACCCTCTGACGGACTTTTTACAGAATTTGTTTGGGGGGTGGGGTTCCATCCTAATGAACATCCTGATTGCCATTTGTGCGGGATTACTCCTATTAGGAGCATGAATTTGTTGTGGTATTCCCTGCATGAAAAAGTTAATCAAAGATTTTATAGACATATCAGTTTCTAAGACTTTGTATCAAAGTACTGAAATTGAAGAGTTGTTGAAAACTGAAATGCTTTCATAAGTCTAAACTAAATAACTCTCTTAACTGCAAATCCGGAATGGAAGAGGTTAGGAAAAGAAGCAAACTGTTTATGCTTTTGAAAATAGAATAAAAAGTATTAACAGGGGGGAAATGTCAGAAAAATATTAATTTATGTATATGTCTAATGCTTATTAGAAGCTAAAAGGGTTAACACAGTTTCATTCTATTTTATGTACGGCTTAATTCTGTATGAAATTATAAGATGATTTTCAAACCACAGTATGCTTTCTGAAACTGCAAGATGCCCCATGACCTAGTATTTACTAACAAAGCAAAATTAATGTTTATGCCTTTTGGAAATGTACTGAGAAGCAGGTGATTATCTGCTAGGTAGGAAAATGAATGAATAGTGTATGAATAGAACAATACTGTTTTCTATAATATGATTGAATATGAACAATCAGCTCTGTTCGTGTTATGAGAACATGCACAGCTGCGGAAAAGAAGAGATACATGAAACAAAAGACAGCTTGAAAAATCTATACTTGCTTTGTGCTCAAATTAGCTATAGTACCTTGAATGGTAACATAACATAGTGGGAAGTTGTATCTAACCAGTGGTCAGCAAGGCCACGTTGTTTTTCTTAGGAAGCTTTTCATAAAATTGATAGTGCAAGCAGAAAATCATGGACAAACAGCTGCTCTGAAATGATGATGTTAAAACCTGTGATCTGTTACGTCAGCTTGGTAGGCAATGTCTTGTTAGAAAGTGTATAAAGATGGATTTACTCCCTGATTTTAGTTAGACAAACTCTGTATTAGCATGTTTTTGTCTCCTTGCTGCAAGATTAAAGTGCCTTAACCTGAACCTGCCGTGTATTGATCATTTTAAAGTTTATATTTCCTTTGACATAGATATATGTATATATACATATATATATATATATATATATATATATATATATAGATATATATATATCTATATATATATATATATATATAATGTGTGTGTGTGTGTGTGTGTGTATATATATATATATATATATATATATATATATATATATATATATATATATATATATATATATATATATGCCTACATTGACCCACCAAAATGACGTTTCTCGAAAATGTAATTTCACAACCTGTTTTTTCCAAAAGTGCATTTTTACGAAAATGCACTTTCGTGGAAAACTGAGTCAATGAAAAGCAACAGAAATTGTTGTAGATCGCTGCACAGTGGGGATAAGGAAATATTCCCTTTTCCTCACTGTAGTGCGATATTGGAGTTAGAATATATAACTAGCGGAGGTTTGGGTACATGGGGGGTATGGGGGGGGCATGCCCCCTGTATACATGTATTTAATGTTGTCTCTCTGCGATTTAGTGGTTCAGTATATTTCTTCTAGCACTCCGGAAGCACTCTTACACAAATCTGTCATGACTGGAATAGGTACGTATTGTATGAACTCTTTCACGTGTCTGTTTTATTTAAAGCAGTATACCTACATATTCTCTGTGGGTCATAATTCCGAGTTGTCAGTTTCCATTATATAAATTTCTGTTAAAGTAAAGTAAAATAAGTAAATGCAGTGATTCTGACTATAATAAATGCTGTCTTGGTATCAGTTGCATTCTGCACACTACCTTAAATTCTTAATGTATTAATAATTTAATATTTAGTTTTCAGTTCATAGAAGGATACCATATAATATACATTGGGGAAATTCTGCTGTCATCTCATGTTCTACTTATTATGTGTAATGTGAAGGATCTATGAAATTAATTTGTGAAAATCCGGGCACTCAGATAACACATTTAAATGATTCTATCAAGAAGCCGATCAAATGTCAAATAAAAGGAGTCATAGCTGATAAATGAACTGTATCTAATTAGTATGTCCATTGCCCAAGTTTAAATAATACCCAGGTAATTCATATTAGAATAAAAATGAGGCTTCATACATTATTACAAATGTCATGTTCACTGGTTGCATGTAAATTAAAGTTCACATCACTTGAGGATATGCAGGCAATTGCGCTGACTTTCCTGAAGCGTTTGGATGTTCCATTTGCACAGTCTGGCTAAATTCAAGTTCAGGGTTCAACCGGAATATCAAGGCTGAGTAGTGAAGTAATGAAGAAGTGACCCAGCTGTATGATCATTTCATGAAGCTAGTCTAGAGCCAGATCTTTAATGGAAACACCTTTTAAAGATTTCAGTGGAAAACTGTGAGTAAAAACTCACTTGTACACTTTTTCAAAGCTCGAGCCAACAGCACAACCCGTACTAATCAAAACGGAGAGCGAAACTATCCCAACAATTAAGCTGAACCATGACAACTCCGGAAGCCCTCCCAAACAACTCCATCACTAACACAGCCTCAAAACAGAACCCACCATGCAAAAAACCAACACACGTCACCCATCAAACAAGTAAGAGCAAGCAGAGAAAATGAAAGAAAAAGGACAAACAACAAAAAACAAAAAAGGAGGGAATAATTAGCACTATTCCATACCAACATAAATGGCTTCAGCCCCAGCTCAACACAATATGACCAAGTCATTACCTTAAAGGCATTACAGCTTAGAGCAGCATTCCTGCTTCACAAACCCAAAGCTGCAGCAAAGAAAAAAGACAGGAATCAAACAAATAAAGACTAAGTACTATAATTAAGTTTCAACTGGAATTCAAGAGATAAAGTTATAGTAACCTATCAGTTACTAGACTGTAACATAAAACACAGATGCAGCCCCATAAAAAAAATTAATAATCAGCATCATAGGTACATCAATCAGCTGAACACCATTACTTAATTACAGACTAAATATATTATGAGAAGGAAATAGTCAATGAAACTTTTAAATTATAATCTACTAACTATAATAACATACCAACAAGAATAGATAATAAATTATCAGTGAACAAAAATGTTCTCAATTCTTACCTGTTGATCCATTTTCATCTACCCTGACTTTTGGGTCACTTGAAACTGTAAAAAGAAGCAAGTAAGGAAAAAATTAAAGTGAGAGAAAATATTTGATTATATATATGGGAGTGAGGGTGAATAAAAATGTATCCAATAACAGTCATTTTCTAAGTTTCTTTTTTTGTTCAAAGGTTTTCCATGCTCTACTCTCAGGTAATCTCTTTAAACTAGCATTAGTCCATTCCATGTCTTCAATTTTGTCTAATAGTTTGTTTGTTTTAACATGCTGCGGTGGTGGTGCTGCAGTAGCGTTGTTGCCTCACAGTAAGACGTTGTCTTGTTCGATTCTCAGCTAAAGCGTCTTCTGTATGGAGACATGCGTGAATGGGCATACCTTCGTTGAAGGTTGTGCGTCAGGGCTGGCAACATGGTATGTAAAAAATCTACTGCCAATCATTAGCAGAACGGAGTAATGCTGTGGTGACCCCTAACCGGGAAAGCCAAAAGATACAACAACAGCTTGTTTGTTTTAACAAATGAAAGATCAGTGTCCAAGTCTTCAAAAATTTTAGATGTATTCTGGTAGAAAATTTTCACTCTTGCAGGAAATAAAAAATGGGATTTTATTTAATTCTTTTTAAGTTCTCTTATTAAGGGAAAGAATATCTTTCTTTGAGATATTACTGCAGGAGAATAATCAGTGTCGAAACAAACTGTATTGTCCTTTACTTTAATTGGTGATTTTGCCCAGGCTGTTTTTATTACTATTTCCTTATCATGTGATGAAAGGAATTTTACAATCACAGATTTAGTAGAGCTAGTTTTGCTGTTTTTAGATGAAACCATAGATCTGTGTGCCCTTTCAATACCATAGGAAAGAGCTTCAAGGAGTTTTAGGATTTCTGGCAATCAAGATGTCAAGGACTTTCCATGTTGTTTTCTTCTATATTATCAGGCAACCCAAAAATTCTTATATTATTATGGCAGGATCTGTTTTCAAGACCATCTAGTTTTGATTGCACAAGCAGCAAACAAATAAATCCAAACCAGCCAAGAATTTAAACATTTTGAAACACAGGTGCCCAGTAGGAAGGTAACTGGAATAAAGAAGCCGAAACACGACAAAGTACATTTTTTTTTTTTTATTACAAAATGGTGAGCACTTTCACAGTGGTAACCATTGCTTCATCAGACAGTTCATTCAAACAGAAACAGCACTTAAATACTTTAATTCATTACTAAAACAACCAATCCTACCACTCAAAGTTAATTCAGCACTCAGCAATAAATTAATTACTATGGTTACGTTTAGTTAATTGCTGAAGTCAGAAAAACTCTGTTTAAAAACCACATGCACAAAATGTAAAGACAAGAACATGTGGATAAATATAAATAAAATACATAAAAAGTCAATGAATAAATACATATACTCATGTTCCCCATTTAGTAACTACTTATGTGCATGGGTATAAGCATAAATATATATATAAAAGTGTAAGTAGTGCACACTCAACAACTTAATACATATATTCTGCCTAATAAATGCACATGTTGTCCACCTAGTAAATACATATGCTTTAATACATACATCTCAACAAATCTTTGTCTTTAGTGATATCTATGCTAGAAGCAGCTCAAGAAATACTGTCATATTGACCCAAAGCCCTGCACATGTTTATGTAGTCCTCTCTTGTTAAAATAGTATTATTATTTTTTATTATTTTATTTTAACCTTCTAGATTTTAGCACTGGCTTCAATGGAACACTATCATTTTTCAGTTTTTTACTGTTGAAAATCCACATCTACCTCAAATCCATGGCCTCTCCAAGATACACAAAGACCCATATAACCCGAAATTTAGACCTATAGTAGCAGGGGCAGGATGGCTAACAGAACCTATCTCTATATACCTGGAAAAGGAATTGAAGACAGCACTCAATGAATATGCATATGTCTTGAAAGACACAGAACAGCTTTTAGTGGACCCTTATGGGGCAGAGAAGCAAATGGGAACAGCAGATATGGGGATGCTACCACACTAGATATAGTGTTTTTATTTACAAGTATACCCAATGACCAGGGGATAAGCATGGTAAAATCAGTGTTGACAAGGCAGGTAAAGTTCTCTAATACTAAGATAGACTTTCTCTGTATGTTACTAGAATTGGTACTAGAGTACAACATATTTATGTTCAATGCCATATGCTATAAGCAGTTGTCAGGGGTTGCCATGGGCACAAGCTGTGCCAACACATATGCAAACCTGGTTATGGTTAACTGGGAATATGAACATTGGTTAGGTAATCCCTAAATAGCCTTTTGTAGGTGTTTCATAGATGATCTTTTTATTTTTTGGAAAGGTGATGGTGAACAACTTAAATCCCTGTATGCATACTTAAATACTACTAGTGACTTTTTAAAGTTTACGATGAACTGTTCTGAGATGAGTTTAGACTTCCTGGACGTTATCATATACAGAGAAAATGACCAATGGTCTACAAAATTACATAGGAAACAATGTTACAGAACATCTTTTCTACACAGAAACAGTATGCATAACCCTAAGATTTTTCCTAACATAATCAGAGGTCAGGCAATGAGAACATCCTGCCTATGTTGTCAAGAGGAAGTGTATAGAAATGAGTTAACTAAGCTAAGAACAGGTTTCATTAACAGGGGGTATAGTGAACATGAAATTGATAAGGTGTACCATAATGTACACAAAGAAAGGAAAGGTAAAGCTAAGCCCTACTACTCTGATAGAGCAGGTAGTGATAGGGTAAGTATCAGGAATAGTGTATTACCATACATTCCGATGGTTTTACCATATACAAGAGATGTGAAAAGGTTTGAGAACATCATACAACAAAATTGGCATATGTTGTTAGTAGATGAGGATACTACCAACATAGTGGGTGGACAACCACATTTTGAATTTAGAAATAAGAAAAATCTGAAACATCAGCTTTGCTATCCAAGGATACCTACTCTGATAGATAGCACAGTGAATGGTACCCATAGATGTGGAAAATGTGCACAGTGCATTTATATAGATGAATCAAGGTTTTTTAAGCACCCTGAAACAGGGCATCTATGGGAGCTAAGGAATTCTGCTGATTGCAATACTAAGAATGTGGTGTATGTAGCTCACTGCACAACATGTTTCCATTTCTATGTTGGCAAAACTAACCGTCAACTTAGGGAACGGATAAGGGATCACCTTTACTGCACTACAAAAGGGCAACTGTATAGTGCTTTGGCTAAGCATACATTGGATAAGGAGATTACCATATATTTTTGTTTCAGAATGTCAACAATAGGATGGGGGACATAGTCAATACAACTGAAAATATGGAAGTAAAATGGATTTTGCATTTAGGAGCACACCGAGGTTTGGGTTTGAATGATAGTGTTCCATTGAAGGCAGTGCTAAAATCTAGAAGGTTAAAATAAAATAATAAAAAATAATAATACTATTTTAACAAGAGAAGACTACATAAACACATGCAGGGCTTTGGGTCAATATGACAGTATTTCTTGAGCTACGTCTAGCATAGATATCACTAAAGACAAGCATTTGTTGAGATGTATGTATTAAAGCATATGTATTTACTAGGTGGACAACATGTGCATTTATTAGGCAGAATATATGTATTCATTAAGTTGTTGAGTATGTACTGCTTATACATTTATATATATATATATATATATTTATGCTTATACCCATGCACATAAGTAGTTACTAAATGGGGAACATGAGTATATATATTCATTGACTTTTATGTATTTGATTTATATTTAGCCACATGTTCTTGTCTTTACATTTTGTGCATGTGGTTTTTAAACATTCTGACTTCAGCAATTAACTAAACGTAACCATAGTAATTAATTTATTGCTGAGTGCTGAATTAACTTTGAGTGGTAGGATTGGTTGTTTTAGTAATGAATTAAAGTATTTAAGTGCTGTTTCTGTTTGAATGAACTGTCTGATGAAGCAATGGTTAAAGAAGGTTTTACTTTGTCATGGTTCAGCTTCTTTATTCCAGCTACCTTCCTACTGGGCACCTGTGTTTCAACTATAGTTTTGATTGCAGTTGAGTTTTTGTTTTAAAAAAACCTCTATATTATGTTCACTTTCCTGGATTCTGGTGTCCATATCATTGAGAGCTGTTTGAATTCCCGAGATTTGTTCTTTCTGTTGTTGTAGGTCTTCATGAATAGTGTCCATTTGTTGTGTACATCTCTCTTTGAAATTATCCAGTTTTAAGTCCATTCAGTCTATTTTGTTTGTTAATTCTTATATATTAGTTAGCAAGGATTGTATTTCTGTTTTTTTAGGTTGTATCCTGATGTGTAGTTTTAGAGAAGCTCATTAATTTGACTAATAAAGATCAGAGTGTCACAGAAGTTTTGACAGGAAAAATTATAATTTTCAAAAAAATTTGTATATACTATCCTTTTAAATAGCAAGAAGAGTCAGAGACTTACAAATATCCACAATTCAGATAGTTATTTTCTGAAAATCCTGTCTTTAAAAATTTGAAGGGTAAGAGCTGAAGAGAAGTGCTGCTATTCAGTGCTCTTCAGGGCCACGCCCCTCTGAACAGTTAATTATTGAGCAAAACAAACAGCAAAGTGGTACTCCAAACACATATATGTGATGTTAACATGTTTAAACCCTTTAATGAAGCAGATATTAGTGTGGTGACAGTGGGAATGATTGCCAAGCACTGAAGGCAAATAAAATAAATGAAATAAAAGAAGGTAGTTCCTCAGGTGAATTGTGGCGATACTTTTTTAAAATTCAGAAACAGAAGAAGTTATAATTTCTCTTACGCAACAAAGACATAGTGTCTAGCTTGCAAGGTTAAACTTCTCTCATTTCTGATCAGATTGAAAATATTCCAAGACAGAAGGTATGTCTTGGACCAATACAAAATCTCTGAGGTGCAGAAATGGTCAGCATGGGAAGAAATAAGAAAGATGTTGAACCTAGGAAGGGTCCAACAATTAATGGAAAGTCCAGTAATGCTTGTACTAAAACTGGATGGTGCCATCTGGTTCTGTAGTGAGTTCCTGAAATTCAGTAGGTTTTCAAGACTGACACCTATCCAATGCCCCATGCAGGGGAATATATATAATGACTTGAGAAGATCCAGTACCTTATTACTTCAGACCTAATCAAAGGGTATTTGTTGTATCAATGTCCTCATATTACAAGGAGAAAGCAGATGCCTCTATGGCAGAGGGACTGTTTCAATATATGATACTACACTTTGCTCTTCATATGGCACCAGCACTGCTTCAGAGACTAATGGATGGAGTCTTGTACCTTCACCTATCCTATGCAGTAGCATATTTGAATGAAATAGTGAGCTATTGTACTGACCGAGGCTCACATCTTCCCAAGGTATAGGCAATACTAAATTCACAGAGAGAGGCAGGCCTTAATAAATGTACTTAATGTAAGATAAGCATAATTCTGAGTTGTCTTGATTTGCACAGGTTTTCCAGAGTTTTCCCTCATATATTTGGTCTGTTCCTCACATAGTACCAAGTGATGATGGTGATGACAATTTTAAAGATATGTGGTCTGCTCTTCATAAAAGTTGTGTTTTTCTGGCAAATCCCAGAGGTCTGAAGTCACTAAATAATGACAAACAATTTTGAGTTTCAGACGTCATACCCTTAAGAAAATGCATGCTAAGGCAAAACCTGTTACTGTAGCAAATTTCTAAGTTTATAACGGAACATTTAAAATCTGTCCCAGATTGTCCTTCCTCACTCCCATTATGTTTGGCTTTGTATAGATTTCTTACACTTAAAAGTTCAGAGGTATGAAGATAGGCACGACCAAAGTGTGACACATTAGATACGTTACAGGATAGGCTTCCTATGCTCCCAGAAGATAAAAATCAGAGGCCTTAAAGACATGGCCCATCCCCTAGAAAATAGACATTGCTTCTCTAGCCTGTCTCTTAAATGAACTTACCACTGCCAGAGACCAGATAAGATAAGGAGGCAGATAAAGCTAAACTAGTCTTTAAAACATAAATGAAGCTTATGCAGGGAGCCCGTTCTGATGTCATCTGACCTTTACTAGCTGTTTTCTCCTGTGTAATGATTCTGAGGTTGTTTAAAGGACAGTACATTTTCAGCAGTTGGGTATGGAAGAGCGCCTGGTGTGTTACATTATGAAAACACTTCATAAAACGGAAACTGGTATTCACCTATTGAAGAGGAAGGCTTACAACGGAGTGGGCAGTAACAAAATGGGCAGTAATGAGATACAACTTGTTCAGCACTGACCTGTTCAGCAACATCATGATACACTATTGGTCCAGTGTTCACAGACCCTGTAGCTGGATCAGTGCAATGGCTTTAACAATCTGGGAGGTGATGATGACAAGAGTCAAGTGGATAACTTGACCCTTCCAGTAGTACAAAGTTTAGGATGATCCAATTTGAATGGATATTTTAGAGCTACAAAGTTCAGGTTCTTATACATAACATAAGCAGAAAGTTACAATTCAGAGTAGAAAGGGATGATGATGAAGCAGGGGGAGGTTTGGGAGATGGGGAGTGAGTGGGATATTTGATGCAGGTCCATGGGGAAAGTGGCAGCAGTCATACAGAAGGTTGTATTCATGGAGTTGCAGAGAGTATTCTTGGAACTGAGCTGGCATGGCAGTGGAGGGTAGGATTCTGCCAGTAAGTATGACTGCAATTGGGAGTGCAGAGAGTAGGCAATAGGTGACTAGATTTTACTGGTGGAAGCTTGCAGGGGAGCCTAGGTGTTGGGGATGGATGATTGGATAGGGAGTGGTCATAAAATGGGAAGAGGCTGAAAGGATGGGGATTGCCTTTCATATCAAAGGTTGATATCAACAATCGGGCAGGGAGAGAGGGGATAGGGGAATCCTTGGTGGGAGATCTGCACTGGTTGAGTTTTTTGCTGAAACTAAAACAGAATCTGCTGTTGAAGAGGTGATAATTAGTGGGACATATGGAATATTACATGGTGGTTGTGGAGGTCAGTCAGAGGAGACTAGCGGGGATTGGGAAGGGAGATTGGATGGGGAATTCACAGTGGGACAGTGGGAGGATATACTGTATGTGAAGCTTTCAGGTATACAATGGAGTCTAGAGGACTTTGCTTGAAGGTGTTTGCATGGGTGCTTTTACACCCCAGGTAGATTCTGGAGAGTTTTTCCTTGGATGGATGGTGGGTGTTGGCAGTGTAATTTACAGGGAAATCGTACCTAGGAGCATGTGTTTTTAGAGTATGATGGGTTGCAAGACTTTGGAATTCCTAGCAAAGTGCTTTGTCAGGAGTGCTGAGTGAGTAGGTGAGTATAACTGCTTGCATGGTGGTTGTGAGAATCAGTTGGAGGAGATTTTCTTAAATATAGTTCTATAGTGGTAGCTCACAGTGTGTTATCGTGTTTTGTTTATTAAAAGTTAAAAAAAATAAATTAACTAAGAATGAGGTTCCACAGGCTGCTGAGCAGGTAAACCCTCCTGGGTCTTTCAGGAATATTCAAATAAGGGACTAACCTCTAATCTGTGGAACTGGCTCTTGTTTTTCCATCTCCCAGATTCTCCAATCAGCTCACATGGACCCAGCCACCATTGTCTGTAACTGCCTTTAAATAACTGGCCTGTTGAATATAATGTACTAGAACAATAACACTCATCCATCTACCTACTTAACTGAATAAACTACTGGAAACTTAAACAAGGTGTATTTATTCCTCCTAATGGGAGGGTATCAGAGAGACTGTCTCCTAAATCTCAGATTATATCTGGACCAATCCTTTGTACTCTGTTTCAGGTGGGTGTAACTGGGGAGGTGAGTTTTTTTGAGCTGGGATGCAGGATCTGGATTAACTAGACATAGAGTGGTCTTGTTGGGTTTGGTTGTGGTGGCTTCCAAATGGGCAACTTCTGAAGGATGGAGGTCAGGATCTAAACCAACCATGCATCAGGTGGTGAGGGTTGTAGCAGAGTTGGGAGAATGGGATGTAGAGTCTTTGGAGGACGGTGGAAGCAACATGCATGTTGGCAGAGAATGGACATCATGGGAAAACTGTTTGCAGATGGTTATTTTGGTGGAAGAGTGAGGTTTACAAAAAGGCAAAAATTGATCAACTTATGTAATGGTGGATAAATTATATAGCATGGAAGAATATTTGAGATGTATAATGTTCTTAAATGTGAGCTTGTTAATATGGTTTGTTTACTTTTGTACAAATGTAGGTTTGCCTGTGTCACAAGTGATAATTCAATAAAAAAATGTAAAGGCTTCAACCCCAGGGGGTGAGAATGGGAGTGGGGAATTGTATATAACACAGTGTGATGTTGCTACCTTGTGATGATTTGTAGGTGGAGCTAGTGAATACAGGGGATGTAGTGTCACTAAGCAGTATTTTTTTAGGGTCAGTGTGGTATGGGAGGTAGCCAGCCCCATAAGATTATACCTGACAAGCAGATTAGGGAGGGACACTGCCTATTTAAAGAACCTGTAACTGAATAATGACAGAGTTTTAATAAGGCTCAGAAATCTGTGGAAGAGTGCTTTGGAGGAGTTCAGAGGGAGTTCGAGAGAGACAGAGGGTACACATAATTTGAGAGAAGTCTACTAAGAACTGGAAACCACATTTCAAGTAGGAATGATGAGAGAGGAAAGGAACAGCTGGCTGTCAAACCAGAAAGTTTGGATATGGGAAATTTTGGCTGGAGGAATGAGATGTTTGATAAGAAAGAAATGTTTTATATGAACTTCAGTGGCAAAATCCATGTTTATATTAACTGCTGCTTCACTGGCATTCCATCTTCTACAGTAACAAGATACTTTTGTTTTGATTTCTTATCTAAAAAGATTGTGCTGTTGGAAAAAGCAGGCAACACCTGATAGATTTCTAATACCTTCTACAGCACTGGGAACCATAAAACTACACGCTGACCTCTTTAAAAAGTATACTGCGTGATCACGCTACAATTCATTTACTTTGAATTATAGCTATTTGCCCTACAACATTATCTTATCTACACACACACACACACACACACACACACACACACACACACACACACACACACACACACACACACACACACAGACATGCATGCACACAAATAAATAAATATATGTATATATGCTTTGTATGTGTGTGTGTGTGTCTGTGTATGTATGTATGGGTGTTTTTGTATGGGTGTTCTTTTTTTTTTTCAAAACAGGTTTATTGTTTTAACATATAAGAGAAATATCATAACAATTTTATACAAGTAATTAAAAATAGGTATTATTATAATATTCAACAAAACAACTAAAGTATTTACAAAGACACAATCAGATCAATTAATTAAACTAAAATACCATGCTATTGAAATTAAAATTGTTTTAACAAATTTTGTAAATTATCCCATACAATAACATAAGATGTTTTTCTATTTGTTCTAGTCCTAATTGTGTTTATTTCCATATGGCACACTATATTCATAACATTTTTAAATTCATTGAACGAAGGAGGTATATCTGAAATCCAATTTCTAGTTATTATTTTCCTAGCCACTGCTAGAATAGACAATAACAAGGGAAGCTTAACCTTTTTAACACTTTGAGGTACAGGTGTGTTGAATAATATAAGAGATTTAGAAATAATGAAATTATCTGTAAAAAGAGCCTGCAAAAATTCATTAATTGACTTCCAGTATTCTTTCAATTTTATACAGTCATAAAACATATGAGCCCAGTCAGCATTAATTTCTACATTACATCTCTTACATAGATTATCTTTATTATTTATTTTATTCATCATCAAAGGTGTATACAAAGATCTATGTAAAAATTTCCATGTATAAAGTCTCCAGACAATGGAAGATGCAGTTCTATAAGCAGATTCCAATATATATTGTTTATCTTGTTGATCTGGTGACTCCCCATTAATAAAAGTGAAATAATTCCAGTATGAATCTACACTGTAAAAAGTTTCTTGTCTGATAACTTTATGTATGTATGAAAGTTTACCTTTATCAGAAACTTTATGTTGTAAATTTAATATCAAGTAATCAATCAGTGTTGGAATAGATTCTTTAACAGTTATAGACATTGAATCTATTTTATTAATGAGATGTTGTCTAAAGGTCTGAACCTCTAACCAGCAAGTTTCTCTTAGATCAAATTCTTGTTTTAAGAAATCTAGATTTTTAACTTTATTATCAGATATCAACTGATACCAGTACTTTAGATCATTATCTATAGCTAAATGAGTTCCTTCAGATGTAGATGACAAAAGCATACCCTGAGTATACATTATAGGAAATACAATAAAATTCCATTCCCTATACTTAGGGTGCATGAATATAAAGTTACGATAACTAATAATAATATTTAATGGGTAACAAACCATATGTTTAGGTGTAATAGGTGAAGTACAAAATTCCTTTAGTAACCATAACATGGAGTTATTTACAATCATATTTTTATGTGTTAAGGAGATTTTCATGAAGTGTATACTAATTAGCTCCCAATAATCTTTCCATTTTGTGACATATGACTGATCTATTAATAAAGTAATAACTTTTACAATAGAAGAGATAGTATATAAATTAAAGTTTGGAAAAGAAATACCCCCATGAGACCAGCTATTAGTATGTTTCTTTAATGCAATCCTAGGTCTATTAGGTGCCCATAAGAAATTTAACATTAGTGTGTTCAGTTTCTTGATAATTATTTTTGTAGGTGGAAGTATTATTGATTGTATTAAGTATAAAATCTTGGGGAATATTATCATTTTAATAATTGTAAGTCTCTCCTCCATAGTAAAAAACATATTATTCCAGGTATTAAAAAGATTTTGTATATTAAGAAAACAGGTATTATAATTATTATATATAATAGATTTAATATCTTTAGATAGTATTATACCTAAATAAGTTATCTGACCTGAATTGGGTACATATTTAGTAAAATCACTAATGAGAATATTTTTTCGTGTATATATAGGTAGTATTTTAGTTTTTCTTCATTGAATATTAAACCAGAAATACTTTTAAAATTCATCATGTTATCAAATAGAGACTGTATAGAAGAATTAGATCCTGCTGATGTAATTAGAACATCATCTGCAAAAGTTGAATTTTGGATGTTGTAGTTTCATCTATTTCAAAACCCTCTATGTCAGTACTGTTTCTGATCAAATTAGCCCAAGGCTCCATTACTAAAGTGAATAATAGTGGAGAAAGTGGACATCCTTGTTTTGTACCTTTAAGAATGGGTATTTTTGTGAAACATATGTTCCTACCTTAATATAAGCCAACGTTCCTTTGTATAAATGTTCAATTAGATTTACAAATGCATCCGAGAAGTTTGTGCACTTCATTAAGGTAAACAGATAGTCCCAACTTACTGAATCAAATGCTGAACTTATATCAAGACTAATAAGTGTTAAATCTTTCTTTTTCCTATTTGCAAAATCTATTAATGTTAAAGTTCTTCTTATATTATCAAAAGTATTTCTATTTACAATGAAGCCTGTCTGATCTATATCTATAATGCCGGGAATGATTGTCTTCAATCTATCAGCAAAGATATTCATAAACATTTTATAATCAACATTAAGTAATGAGATGGGCCGATGTGAAGAACATCTAGTTGGATCTTTATTAGGTTTTAAAATTGGCGAAATAAATGTATATTGCCAAGATGGGGGGGTTATTAACTCAGTTTGGGCCAAAATAAAAACCTTATGTATTAATGAATATGTATTTTTAGAAAGGATTTTATATATCTCTGGTATAATACCATAATTACCCGGTGCTTTGTTTGATTTAAGCTTATTTATTTGTGTAATAACTTCTGTATATGAAATACCCTTGTTCAATAGTTTAATCTGTTGTTTATTAAGCTTTTTATTCATATTTGTAGTTATAAACTCCTTTATTTTATCTTTAGGTTCCATGTTAATGTTATTATTGTTAATTTTGTGAAAGTGATTTCTAAATTCATCTAGTATTTCTGGTATACTAGAAACATTCTTCTTTTTCCTTAGAGAAAAGATTTCTTTGATATGGTTTTGTTTATTCAACCTTTTTGTTTTATTTTTAAGTCTATGTAAGTATTTGGGGCTTATTGAATAAGACAAAAACTTGTATTTCTCTAAAGTTATTTTAACTTTGTGAGTTAAAATTTCTTTGTATTTCTCATTTAGTTTGTTTATTTCTTCAATAACTTTCTTGTCCATATTATTTTCTTTATTATTATGTTTATAAGAGTCTAATTTACTTTGAATATCTAACAATTCCTTATCCCAAGATTTCCTTTTATTATTATACCATCTGATACTTTGTCCATATAGATATGATTTTAAGGCATCCCAAACATAAACAATGGAGACTTCAGGAGTGTTATTTATGTCTAAAAAATGTTTTACTTCTGAAAGTATATATTCTTTATAGTCTTTTAGTTGAGTTAAGTATGCTGGTATCCTTTTGATCTGAACATTATGAGTATTTTTATCATGAATTCAAAAACAATTGAATTATGATCAGATATAGGACATGAAATGATTTTGGAATTAATTAAATCTGTTACCATCTGGTTAGAAATAAAGACCCTATCTATTTTTGAATAAGTTTTGTATCTGTTAGAAAAAAGGTGTATGGTAATGATTTTGAATCTATCTGATTATTAATATCATTCAAATGATAAGAATTAGCAAAATCCTTTAAATGTTTTGCATTGGATGTAATTCTTCTCTTTCCTATAGTGGTAGTATCACTTTCATGTAGTATACAATTAAAGTCACCAGCTAAAATAATATCTCCTATAGAGAATGATATGATCTTATCAAGATGATGTTTCACTGTATTAATACCAATTCCAGGTATCCAATATACATTAATTAAAGTGTAAGTCTTCCCATTAATTTGTGTTGTAACCATACAAAACATTCCTTTGTCATCCTGATAAGACTTAATGGTTTTAGGAATGGGCATACTTTTATTCCATAAAATAGCCACTCCTCTTTTTTTCTGAGTGTGCTCTGAACTAACCAATACTGTATATTTGTTTGTGGCTAGTTTATCAATATCTTTTTTCAAGAGATGGGTTTCTTGTAGGAAGACTAAGTTGGCCTTATGTAAATTAATGTATCTTATTAGGCTTGCCCTTTTACATGGATTATTCAATCCATTAATGTTTAAAGAAATTCCTTTTAAAGATGTCATTTGGCATTTTTAAAACTTAAGAATCTTATGATCAAAATAACAAATAACAAGATAAGTAATGTTACATCTCCTCCTTTAGGTGTACCTTTAAATATAGCTGTATTTATTGAATCTCTTATGGGATTTCGTATAGGATTCAATTTTGTTTGTAGTGACAATGAATGTACAAAATATATTGTGGATGTCAAAACTATATACAAATAACAATGAACAAGTGAAAATAATGTAAGGATTAAACCTTGCATCCAGCCTGAGTTGTAAACTCCAACTTAGAGTAGTATTTACCACTCAAGTTAACCCCTACCCTAAGCGGCAGTACGTCAGCTACCACCTTATCAATTTAATACTAGTTATATTTAACTGAAGTTAACAGTTTTCAATTCAATTATCTAGCAAGACAAGACTACACATTTGGTAAAACAGCATCATATAAACAAAATGAACCTTTTTTTTTTTTTTTTTTTTTTTTTTTTTTTTTAAAACTGGTCATACTACTATATACATCCATGTAATATAAAACACTTGTATTCAAATAGCATTCAAATAATCTTGATGTTAGAAATCAAGAGGAGAGAAAAATAAGTTCTAACATTCATTTAAATCAAAAACTTTGGCTAATATGATTCAGACATTACATATATTAGGATGCATCTATTTTCTGTCATGTAAATACAGTTAACAGCTTCCAAAAAAACCTTGAATTGCTTGTATATGAGCATTTACTCAAACTCATTATTGCCAATAGAATAAAATATTGTATTCATAGAAATTGTTATAAATCATACTTCATAGTTAAGCAGATTCTCAGAAACATTTATATACATATCTACATACACACACATTCACACACACACACACACACACACACATATATATATATACATACATACACACATATACATATATATATATATATATATATATATATATATATATATATATATATATATATACACATGCATACACACACACACATACACACACACACACACACACACACGCACATACACACACACACAAACACACACACACACACACACACACACACACATACACACAAACATACACACACATACACACAAACACACACACACATACATATATATATATATATATATATATCTGATCTCACTGAGTTGTATCTTTACTGAGCACCATCTTACTTGCTGTCCCTTCAATAAATCTGTCTGCTTTATACAAAATAATGCACAGCAAACATTTTAGTAACCAGATTTTACAAACATGCTATACTACTGCTTTAAAATATATCACATGACAATTTCTTCCAGTATAGAGTTATAAAATTATTTATGCTTGTCAATCAGATGAATTAAATGAGTTATAGTAATGTATATGTTTGGGACATAGGTTTTTAACACATATTATTAATCTGCTATTCCTGTATCTGTGATGTGTCAGTGTGATATCTAGGTCAAAGGTAAGACCAGCTGCTTTCAGCTTCTCTGTGAGAATTCTGAGAATTGAAGCTTTTGAAGTAGCTCATGGACACTGTGCATGAGACAGCCCACATCCCAGATTGTCTCTCTTAACATTTTGGCGGGAAACTTATTAAAAACTAGTGACAAACATTCATTTAGCAGTGTAAATGCATTTAAACATGACAAAACTTTCACAATGCATTCTACAGGTTATTACAGACTCTATGTCAGTGAAATCAAGCCCAAAATTATTAATAAGTAACAAAACTCAACATTTTTGCCCCAACTCAACTCCTATGCAAATCTTATTATTTACTGTGTCTATATGATCAAAAGTATTTCTATATATTAATAAAGAAAAGAAAAGAGAGTAGAAAGTAAAAGGGTGTAAGGCAGAAATAAAAAAAATGTAAGAGAAAGCTATAAGAAGTATATACAATAGAATATTACTTACTGTTTATATTAATAGAGTTAAAAATAAAACATATTATTTACTATTATTTAGTTCTAATTATTATTAGTTAAAGCATGACAGATTATTTACAAACAAGCATAAGCAGTGTAATCAAGAAAGTATAATTAGGAATAGCATTTGAAGAACATATAAACTTTTAAAGGAAAAAAATGTATCAAATTACTGACCTTATTTTTCCTGTTCAGAAAGAGAAACAAGTTAAATCACAGCTTGCCATTAAATCTCCAGATATTTTGACTAGTTATGAAACAAAACATTTCTTTGCAAACAGAGAATAACTTTGATTAAATCTTTTTCAAAATATTTGTTGCTTCTTGGAAATGCAGGAACTATATTTAAAAAGATTAATAATAAAATAAAATGATGAGAGAGAAAAAAAAACATAGTACAAATCATTTGTTTTTTAGTCTCTTCTTCTTCTCTGAAGTCTTCCACGAAGTTTCAGTTGCCAGTCTCTTTAACGAAGGACTAGCCCATTCCATTTCTAATTTTTCCAAAATCTTATTTTTTTTGATAAACAGTAAAGCAGAGTCTAAGTCATCGAAAATTTTAGGACCATCAGGAAGGAAGATTTTAAGCTTGGCAGGTAACAGAAGGTATGTTTTAAACTGTGCTTTTTTAAGCTCCCTTATTAGTGGCAGAAAAACTTTTCTTTTAGCTAATACCATGGAAGAATAGTCATTGTCAAAACGCACAGTTGTTTCATTAATCTTAACAGGAGCTTTAGCCCAAGCAGATTTAAGAACCATCTCTTTATCAAAAGATGATAGAAATCTAACTATAACTGATCTAGGATAGTTTTTGTTAGAGTTAGTATTAGCTATAGATCTATGTGCTCTTTCGATACCAAAAGAGAATGCTTCTGGTAAATCTAAAGTTTTAGGGAGCCATGTTGTTAAAAACGAAGTAATATTGTTACCTTCAATATTTTCTGGCAGTCCAAAAATCCTAATGTTATTGCGCCTAGATCTATTTTCCAGGTCATCCAGCTTTGTTTGTAAATGTGTATTTTGTTTCAGCAGAAACTCAATGTTGATTTCCTCTTCTTGTATTCTATTTTCCATGTCATTCACAGCTTCTTCTATGCCTGTCATCTGGATCTTCTGTTGTTGCAGGTCCATATGTAACGTCTATTTGTTTTGTAGTTTTTTCTATGAAAGTGTCTATTTTAGTATCCATTTTATCCATCTTAGCAGTAAGTTGCTGGACTATAATTATCAGAGACTGAAGTTCTTTCTTGATGCTGGAGTCTTGAGAATTTGTCTTACTGGAACTCATTTCAGACTGATAAACTGACAGGAAAATTTCCAAAGTAATTTCTGACAGGAATATTATTAAGATTTCCTTTCTTTTTTAGATATAGTTCAAGAACTATATAAAACAAACATATTTAGAAAGAAAATTACTTCAAAAATTATTTTTTTAAGTAATTAATTCCTGTCAATGTAATGAAATTGGTGGAGCTGAAGAAATCTGCTGCTATCCTGTGTTCATCCTTGGCCACGCCTTTGTATGGGTGTTCTGATTTTAATGAAAACTCCCATAGTTGACTGCAAAATCATTGACCACATATGGACAAAAACATGGAAGGCAATACCGCACTATCCATACACTGATAAACAGCCTCTGCACATGCAGTTTTAAACATAAAAAAGAACAAAGTAAAATACTGCCCCCAGAACTCCCCACTCCCCATGCCAGTGGTATATACTAACCCAAAGATCACACAAAACCCAGGGAAAATAATTATTTCCCTACCAGATGATTATCGATTTGCACTCCTGTTGATCAACTGCCTAGCTGGCCATCACAGTTGACTTGTAGTGGAGGTCTAAGAGATATATGCAAAGGACCCCTTAAGGACATCAAGGGTTTCAGTAATATGGCTCCTGAACAACTACGACTTTTAACTTAAGCCTTTATGGATACCTCCAGGCCAATAGAAATCAAACTCCACTACCTGTGGACATGAATGTTTCAGCCTTTTATTGATTACTCCAGTAAAGTATAAGGAGGTTGTTTTGTGATACTTTAGAAACACAGGGTCTTTAAACCCAGCCTGATGCTAATAAAGATAAAGGTGCCTGGAAAATATCCCAACTAACATCCAAACCAAATGGTAAAAAGGTCACACAAACAAAACACTTAGTACAAACTGCAGTAAAAACCCAGGCAAAATAGAGTTTTTTTCATTGTGTGATAACTTAAACCTCCTTTAACGGAAGCCCATGGAATATATGTAAATAACCCTTAAGGACATCAGGTGTTTCAGCTACATGGCTTCTGAATGCTGATGCCTTTTTACTTTTTAAGTCTTTAGAGATCCATTCAGGCTAATAAAGCCAAACTCCACTAGTTGTGGGACATCCATGTTTTGGCCTTTTTATTGACCTCATCAGAACAGCAGTGGTTTGCAGGCACCTTAATGTTTATGGGCATCAGCAGGGTTAAAGACCTAAGGGAAATGCTGAAATATGCATGTCCACAGCTAAGAATTAAAAAGTCATGGGCATTCAGAAGCCATCTAGCTGAAACACACACACACACACACACACACACACACACACACACACACACACACACACACACACACACACACACACGTGCGAGCATGCACACACGCATGTATACTTTCAAATACTGAACAATCGGAAAAATGTCAAGACGAGAAAACCAACAATTTAAAACCACGAAACTTCAAGAATATTGAAACTTCAAAGCATTGAATGCATTACAAAAATAAAAAAGAAGCAGCTTATCCAGCGAAACAATAAAGCCCAGAACAGTACAAAAAGGGAATAATACTTCGGGTAGCTCAAAACACCTAATTCAGCTTTATTCCACAAAAACCATTAACGTTCAACCAATACTTTTTTGTTTACAAAGGCACTTCTTCAGATGTGGGCTGTGTTATAACATACGCCTTTTATACTTAATTGTAATTCTTGATTTAATAAATTAACCAATCAAAATCCAGTGTACATGTGTATGTGAAACCATTTGTTCTAAAAGAGTTAATTATTGAAAATTATAAAAAGTTGTTAATACATTAGGATTTTAAAAACAGCTCATATAAAACCACACCTTAAAAAGTAAAACTTTTCATTCCATTGTGTGAATGACATAATTCATGAATGAAATAAAACCAATTGTTTTGTCCAGCGTCAACACTGATTTTAAATAGCTTTGGAGCTCCATCCAGTGGATTATTTGTGCAACTAAAGCCCTATGAATTTATATATATAACACAATATGCAAATTGAATAAAATCAACCTTTCTTAAAAAAACATAGAAAGTGATGGATGCTGTTACATAAATATTATAAAAAGTATTTAACTATATTAAAAGCCTGAAAGTTACCATCAAGGACAATAATTTAACGTAGAAAACACACTAACAAATGAACATATTAAGAGTGAGAGTTAGACAAAACACCCTAAAATACCTAAAAATTTAAAAGAAATGTTTTTCTAATAAAATATATGTACATTTCACAACTTAGCCGCTCTTAATTTTAATAAAGGGGCTATTGAGATGTGTTCATTCAGACTGAGTGGTTTGTTGGCCTCTAAGGTGATCTGCCACCACAACTCTCTATATTCTATACACTCCTCCCACAGTCCACCTCGGCTATTTTTGTCCACCCTTTCCAGGACAAAAAATAAATAATGTGCATTTTTGCAGCCTTGTTTGTGCTTGTACAGAGCATTAGTCTCCTTTTTGGTTTTTAGGTCACACATATGCTCATAAATTATCCTCCTGAGCTTACGCTCTGTCTTCCCTACATAAAATGCTTCACAGATTTGGTATTTTGCTAAATACACAAGGCCACGAGATTCACAGTTATTAAAGTCCTTGCCTTCCAGGGAGATCCCCCTACTTTCTAAATGAACACTTTCTGTATTACTGACATATGTGCATTGTTGACAGTATCCACATTTAAACGTCTCCTTCCTTTTTCTCTGGTTTTGTCCTTCTTGATTATTACCATTTTCTAGTAAACACTTTGTTACTTGAATTCTTATAGACTATCCTTAACTTCTCATTTTTTAGTTTTTCTAAATCAGTAAAAGATACATTTTTTCCATTCTCTATCCATAGTTTCTCTTACCATTTTTGAACTTGCATTGAACTCCAAAATAAATGCACTACTAAAACACTTTCCTTTTTTCTTGGGCCTACTACATCTAATGTAGTGACATCTAGTATTGGCTTAAAATAATTAAATCTCCTCTCTGAAACTTCCTTCTCTATGTTGTCAATTAAATCATCTGGGTATTTTCTCATTTTAAACATTTTCTTTAACAAACGTTTTCCTATCTCAAAATCTTCATCCCTGGACATCATTCTGCATAACCTAATATATTGTCCCTTTACTATATTTTTCTTAGAATACATAAGGTGTGCACTTTCAAAGTGCAAATAGGAATTAGAATATGTACTATTTCTATACACCCTAGAATTAAACTTTGAATTATCCTTATATACTTCTATGTCCAAATACTCGAAATTTTCATAATTTGTTTTGTATGTAAATTCAAGGAAGTTTGTACTATTATTTATATATTCAATAAAATTTACTATTTCTTCTTTTGGCCCTACCCAGAAAATATATACATATCATCCAGGAATCTTCTATAAAGTGTACAATTCCTACTATATATTGATTCCGTTACTATCTTTTCTTCCCATTTAGCCGATACCAGGTTGGCATAGGTGAGTGCACAATCGGCACCCATTGCTACGCCTTTCTTTTGATGGAAGAATTTGCCTTTGAAGTAAATGAAGTTGTATTTTAGAACCAAGTCTATAAGCTCCATTACCACAGTACATTCATCATGGGTGAACAATTCATCTTCAGAAATTACTTCTTCCAGGTAACTTAATCCCTCACTATGGGGGATGCTCGAAAATAATTCTACAACATCAATTGTTAAAAAACATAAACTGTCACTATATAAGTCTTGTTTGAGACATCTTAGGAAATCCCAAGAGTCTCTCAAAATATTTGATCTTTTTAACCACAGTTTCTTGAGCTTAGCATCAACAAATTTAGCTAAGGGTAAAGTTTTAGACCCATCCGCCGAAACTATTGGCCTCCAAGGGGGATCCAGTTCATTCTTGTGAGTTTTGGGGATCCCAAATATAGTAGGGATTTTAGGTTCGTCTACTCTTAAATATTCCAAAGTCTTTTTATCTATTAAACCATCCAAGAACAGACTTTCTAAAACCATATCTATCCTTCTGTAACCAATGTTTATTTCATTTTTTGAAACTGTAGTATAGTTGTTGGGGTCTCTCAAAAGCTCATTCATTTTCCCCTCATAAATAAAGTTGTTTATCAAGACTATCCCCCCACCCTTGTCAAGTTTCATAACTCTCAAACTAGTGTCCCTCCTTAATTCTTCTAGGACACTACTTTCAACAGGGCTTAAGTTCCTTCTATAATTTACTTTCCCATGTCTCATTCTTATCTCTTTCTCAACTATATTGTCAAAGTTTTAATTTGAGGGTGTAGTGGGGGATTGTATATACTTCTTTTTACAAAGTTTCCTGATTCATACCTCTTATTTTGATAAAAAATAATGTGGAAATTAGTTTTTCCTAGTGAATGTTTTAACGTCCATAAGAATTTTGTTTAAATATCCCTTTTTACTGGGTATAAATTTGGTTCCCTTTGATAAAAGGTGAAAATGTTCTTTAGTTAAGGAAATATGACTAAAATCATGTATACTAAAATGATCAAAAGAAAATCTATAAGGGTTTGTTTCGTCGTGTTGAATAAAGTTTTTTCCAAGTTGGGGTGGTTGGTACTCATTTGTCCTAGTACCTCCCCCTCCCCCTTCTTTCTCCCCATTCAATAATTAATTCATTTAGAACAAATAGTTTCACATACACATGTACACTGGATTTTGATTGGTTAATTTATTTAATCAAGCATTACAATTAAGTATAAAAGGCTAATGTTATAACATAGCCCATATCTGAAGAAGTGCCTTTGTAAACGAAAACGTACTGTTTGAACGTTAATGGTTTTTGTGAAATAAAGCTGAACTACGTGTTTTGAGCTACCCAAAGTATTATTCCCTTTTGTACTGTTCTGGGATTTATTGTTTCACTGGACAATCTGCTTCTTTTTTATTTTTGTTAATAGTTGGAGTATGAAGCTGCTGTGAGTTTATGACTGAATGCATTACACTACAGTAAGCAACTACAACCCTATACCTTTCCAAAACCTTACATACTTAAAACAAACATGTAAAATCCAAATCTGTGAAAAAACAATATCAAACATCTCTAACCAAAACACTCTACAACCGTATCCTTACCATGCAGACTTAAACTTTTTGACATCCTATTGCAGGGGGCAAGGCCCCCTGCATCCCCCATGTGGGGGACTCTGCATCCACACACCCCATAAATTAAATATACCAACTCCAAGATCACATTACTGTAAAAATAGGGCAAACTACCAAATAAAAACACAATTTTACTGTCTAACCACAGACAACTATTCCACAATATGTCTGCCATGTTTTTTCTTTTCATGCAAAAATGTACAGCTCCTTAAAGAAACACTAACCTTTTGTTAGGTTCCCATTGTTCCACTGCTTACTCCACTACTATTCGGGAAAGTAACATTTGATAATATGCAGTTTCAGGATTCTAAACTTTCAGTTTTCTCATCTCAATATTCTGCAATTCAGGATTTTGATAATTTGGTGTTTGAAAGGGGATCCATGTGAGTGTGTGTCTGTGTGTGTGTGTGTGTGTGTGTGTGTGTGTGTGTGTGTGTGTGTGTGTGTGTGTGTGTGTGTGTGTGTGTGTGTGTGTGTGTGTGTGTGTGTGTGTGTGTAAAGTGTGTGTGTGTGTGTGTGTGTGTGTGTGTGTGTGTGTGTGTGTGTGTGTGTGTGTGTGTGTGTGTGTAAGTGTGTGTGTGTGTGTGTGTGTGTGTGTGTGTGTGTGTGTGTGTGTGTGTGTGTGTGTGTGTGTGTCTATGTATATATGTATATATATATATATATATATATATATATATATATATATATATATATATATATATATATATATATATAGGTTCATAGGTTGGTACTAGGCTATCAGCCCTAGGGCCTATACAAGCCAAGCCACAACAATTCCCTGGCGATTTCTTCCCGCAATATTTGCTTCCCTGGACCCCTGTCTAGCAGAGCAACTGATGTGATCCCCGGGGTAAATTTCCTATCTCCCATCCAATCGTCAAGCTTCCTTTTGAAGAGGGCCAAAGAGGTGCTCTGATTGACATGTATGGGCAGTCTATTCCACAGTCTGGGGAGTCTCTGGGTCAGGAACCTATCCCTCCAGCATGTTTTGTTCATTGTGATGACAAGGTTTAGATCCCCAGAGCATGTGACTCTGAGGGATTGGGATTTCTTTAAGTGTAGCATGTCCAATAGCTCTGGGTTTGACATGGCCTTGTATGTTAACCAGAGATCGCCTCTGGGTAGACGATATGTGACAGAGTATAGCTGGAGATGTTTTAGATGATCAGCATAGGGCATCTACTTTGGGCCTATGATTCTTTTAGTGAGGTATTTCTGCAGCCTTTCCAGTTGCTGCAGATGGCTTGAGAGGTACATAACAAACAGGGCATTATATTCTATAATGGGTCTGATGAGGGATGAGTACAATGGGACAATGACCTCCTTTTTTCTGGATGAAACGCCCTTAGTGATGAGGTGTGCCACATAGAAGGATTTCCTGACTGTTGTGGTGATGTAGTTATTGAAGGTGAGGCCACTGTCCACCTGTGTCCCTAAGTCTCTTATCACACTTTCAGTGTTTAGAGTACTGCCACCTATGTGATAATTCACACGTACATGTATTTTTCCCAAAAAGGATAAGTATACATTTCTTGGCATTGAACTTGTGCCCATGGCTCTGGTTCCAAGCATCTGTTTCTGTAAGGCCCTTTTGTAGAATATCCACATCATTTGGGGATTCAGTAATGGCTCCCAGTTTGCAGTCATCTGCAAACTTTGTTAGCCACAGTTCCTTAGTGTTGGCCTGCACTTCAGAGAAGTAGATGCCAAGCAAGAGTGGTCCAAGGACTGAACCCTGAGGTACTCCACTTGTCACTTTTCTGGAGCTACATTTGGAGTCGGCTACTTTTACAGTGTGGGTTCTGTCAGTAAGCCAGTTGGCAACCCATTAAGTGATGTAGGGATTAATACCCAGCTTAGTAAGTTTATCTGCTGGGGATGGTGTCAAAGGCCTTGGCAACGTCCAGATCGACTGTGTGGACTGCCTTACCCTTGTCCACAGCTCTGGAGACTGATTCAAAGAAGTCAATCAAGTTCAGGAGGCAAGATTGGCCCTTCACGGACCCAAACTGGGTGGGGTCCAATGTTTGAAGGTTGCCAATGTCTTTGTTTATAAGTTCCATGATAATACATTCCATGGCCTTGCAAATCAAGCTCGTCAGACTGATGGGGTGGTAATTCCCAGGATCCAAAGTGGATCCCCCCTTGTGGAGTGGGATAACTGTAGCTGTGTGCCACTCAGTGGGCACAAAGCCTGAGGTGAGGCTATTATTAAACATGACATTTAGGTGAGGTGCCAGTTCATTTTGTAGTTCATGTAGTACACAGCCCGGGATGACATCTGTTCCCATGGATGCTGTATTCTTAGCTTTGGAGAGTGTGATTTCTACCTGTGTGGCTGTGATTACCGGAATTTGGCAATCTTTTGGTATTGAGATGGGCCCTTTAGGGGGTGAGAGGGGGTGAAGTTGGCACTGAATTGATCTGCCAGGATATTGGCAATATCCTTGGGATCAGTATATTTAATGCCATTCTGTTACAGCTCAGAGCAGATCTGAGCATTGCCATTTAGATTCTTGACATAGCTATAGAATGCCTTGTGGTTGTCTTTGGAATCTTTGGCAATTTTATTTTTGTAACTAGCTTTGGAGAATTTTATGAGGGATCTCAGCTTCTTACTGAGGCTGGAAAGGGAGGTTTTTGCATCCTGGGATTTTCCTTTTTTCTGCAACAATAAATATGTTTTGTTCTCACATGTAGATTATATATGTATATATATATATATATATATGTATGTGTCACATTTATATATGTGTATATATATATATATATATATAGATATATATACACACAAGTGTATTTGAAAAGATCTAAACAACATAAGACTGACAGTAAGATGATCCATAGAAAAATATCTAAAAGTAAAAGGATCTAAACGGAAAAATATTTAAACACAAAACCTTGACAAAACTGAAGTTATGCCCTTACCTCACTGTTGTGTGACCTCAGAGTTGGTATATATAGTTAGCAGAGAATGTGGGGGTGCAGGTGCGCTTGCTCCCCTGCAAACAATTGGGAAAATGTGGTTCAGTTTTGTCTGATTTTTCAATGGTTGTATATATGGTTAGATTATGTCACATTTTTCAATTTTTTTCTTTTTTTGCAAGGGGGTAAGCTGACATACCCATGTCATATGTAGTGGTAGTTTTGTAGAAATGTTTTTTCTAATGGGTGGTTGATGTTAGTGGCAGGGGTAGGATTAAGGTTAGGTTTAGCATTAGTTTATAAGGTGGTGCATGTGGGTAAAGCTAGGATTTTAGGAGTAACAACCATATTAATATCAACTGAACAATATATGTTAGAGGCTGCTCTCTCAGCCAGTATCGGCAATGATGCACAGTATCACCCTCACTGTCACTGAAAGATCTGACTGCAGCTAAAGGAACATTACTTCAGTTATAGCTACATAGCTGAATGCTATTGTGTGGGCAGAGTCACTATGCAGGAGCTTGTAAATATGAATTGTTCTCACATGGAATCCGATGGGATGCATGAAATATGTATCCCAGTGGACAAAATAATATATGTGTAGCATTGACAATCCTCAATAGATTGGCTTTCCACCAACCATCAGGGCAACATGTTGGGCTTACCAGAGGAATTTGAGTAATGAATAATAGGTAATTTCCTTTATGTTAAACTGTAGCATCTAGGGAAGAATATATGTGGCTCCTAAGAAAACAGAGGACAGAAACAACATTATCTGGGCAAGCAATGAAATAGCCCATTTCTTTGGGGATCTAGGACCATTGACTACAACTTCATCATCATCGGGTCCCTGCCTATGCCATATTGGCAATAACTGCCATGTGGTACACAGTACAGAGAGCATTATGAACAATGTTTTTCTATACCTTCAAGGCAGTTCCCATGATTCTCACATGTGGCATTCACCTGACCCATTTTGTGGTGATATCCCGCAGGGACATCTTATTGATTGTGCTGGATATGCCTGAAACCATGGCTCATGATGCTGATAAATAACCCACAAAGATGGGCTGAAATACAATACAGACTGACACTGACACAGTCTCACAGCATCATTAAGAATGTTTCTGAACAGAAAAAGGTGCATTTCCACTGCTTACATTCCTCTGGTGGTGTCCTGTAGCATGTTCTTGAGACCTCCGGCAAGCTATATGCTCTCTGTGTAATTCTACAGAATATGGTGGTACTTTTACAGTTAGAGCAGTGGATTGCCATCAGAATGCCATATAGATCAGAGCCAGCAGTGAAGGAGGTGCTCATTGTGGGGCCATTGGGAGATTCACTAGCAAGAGAAGACCCTGTGAAGTGGAGGCAGGTGCAATGAACTGCAGCACTGAGAAAACAACAGTAAATGTTCCAGATGGCTTGCTATTGAAATTTTGGCACTCATCACTACTGAAAAAAAAGGATCAAAAACTCAGGTGACGAGCAAATGTCAGACATTGCTCTTCTCCTTTAAACTTATTTTTTTGCAAGGGAAGAAGCCCTAGGCAACTCCTGATGGGGAGGGGTAAGCCCCCCTCACCTCTACCAATCTTATATATACCAAGTCCACGATCAAGATAGCTCAGAGAAGAGAGAATATTCTGGGAAATGCCATTCAGTTTCTGTGTTTCTGGACTTGCTCTAGCGGGTCCCATCATTTCAAATTGTTACCATTTCAGAAGAATTGGCTAGAATATCCAAAACAAAGATAAAAACTCAGGTTGTCAACACAATACTCAAACAATGGTGTACATTGCATTATTTCAGTGCACTATGCATCAGACACCACCTACCAATATATTAAAGCAGTGAGGTCAGGCCACAGTTCTCATCATAGCCACAGGCAGAGAGAAGCAGAGGGACAGGGATTAACAATAAACACAGTGATGGGATGTAGGACTAAGTATGTGGGAGGGAGGATGTGATACTGACAGGAGAAATGGGGAGCTGAGCAGTGAGGGTGTAGAGCTACTGAGGGAGGTAGGTATCCAGATGCTTTATGGGTTTCAGACCTAAGGTTCCTAAGGATGTGGTAAGTGTGATAGATGTCCTACATTCCTAGGTGGGGCATCCTTGGCCACATTTGACTCCCTTCTGATGAATAACTCTGGCACCACCAATCAATGGCATTGATGAATGCAAACTATGAGGTTGCAACCACCTGGCCATGATTAATGTTTATCCACCACAAAGACTATATATGTGCAGGTAGCTGTGCCATGCCATGCCATACCATTTGCACATTTTCTGGTGATGTGGGAGAGGTAGCAGTATGTCACTTTGATCTTTCTGATCGTGAAATGTACCCCCAGTGAACTCAGATGACAGGTTACCATGGCTATGGCAATAGCCCAGATGTATAGAAGTAGATAGCCAAAATAAGTCAGTGAAGGCACCCACATACATTTATTTTATTTTATTTATCCTTTATTGACCAGGTTAGGTTCACTAGTCTAGTAGCCTCTGTTCAGAGGAGGCCCATGGTAGTATTTATACGAATAGGGGAAATTTGACCAGGCATCATGGAACTTCTCTTTTCTTTCCAATAGGTGCCGTGGGATCTTTTATATCCATCTGAGCTACCACTAACTCAAGCAGATGGGCCTATGTTTAATGTCTCATCCAAAGGACAGCACACTCAGGAGTGCAGCTTCCCCCACTTTTTATTTATTTATTTATTGACATTTATTGACTGGAAAAATCCATTGGGTCAGAAACCCATTTTCAGTGAAGGCCCCAGGAGAAAAGCTCCACAAAATATTAATTACAGAGTATTTTAAGGATAAAATAGACAAAGATCATAAACAATGAAGAATTACATTGGCACATGAAATATAATGTACAGTACATGAACATTAGAAACATTTGAATAGTAATGTGATTTTAGTTCAAAGTAAACAATTCTAAGACATACTTAGGAGATTCTAGGGATTGCCTAGAAGTGCATAGAGAGATTTAAAATGTTAGGTGTTAAAGAGCAAGTTCGGAGTCATGTGTGCAGAGTTACTAAACAAGGAAAGGAGAAGGAGAAACAGTGAAATGTTTATTTTATTTATGGTGGCTTACATGGCACTACAGTGTCAGCAATTGATCTACCTGGTGCTGAAATAAAACTAACATCCTTTTGCACCAAAGGCAAGGGTGCTGTCTATTGAGCCACTGACACACATGTGCAGCATGTCAACTGGTGGGGCAAATCCTTCACATACATGCCACACAATTTGTGCAGTGCACCTATTGTCTCTGCCATAGTGGTGGTGGCATCTGCCAGTGTCTGGTTAACAGCCTTGTACAGCTGTTGGGTAATACCCATTGTGATACCCTGTTTGGACAATGAGTGGGAGTCATGACATTGTCTGCCACTGAACCCTGTCTCATAATCTGCTTAGGCACCACTGGTCACCACTGTTGCATGCTTAGGAGAAGAGGATGCTCCTTGTCTGAGTGTACTGAGCATGTCAAAATAGGGGAAGCCATCTCTAGTAGTAGACCCGTAATGAGTGACGTATCCCAAGGATCAGTCTTGGGGCTTCTCCTGTTTGGGATATACTTTTCTGAAATGAAAAGCCAAAACCAGTGGTATGTAGCTGACCCTGTTTTGCAGATGACTGCAAGCTGGGTACTATTTTAAATTCCCCTAGTGATGTGACCATCCTCTAAGAGGACCTTACCCAAACTAATGACTGGTGCCAGAAGCATGGTCTCAAACTGATTGCCAAGAAATGCATCATTATCCCCTTTGGGGAAAATGGCATCCCCACTAATTATCACATTAATAATAGCATACTAAGCATGCAATCAGTCGTGAGGGACTTGGGCACCCAGGTTGATAGCAACCTGACTTTTGACCACCATGTTGCCCCCATTATACGAAAGACTTTCTACATGGCCCACCTGATAAGTAAGGGTATTTCATCCAGGAACAAGAAAGTCATAACATTCCTGTACTCCTCCTTTATCAGACCCATTATCGAGTACAATGCCCCATTTCTCATGTACCTTGCTGAGCACATGCAGCAGCTGGAGAGACCACAGAGGCTCTTGGGTCTCAAACACCTATCCTATACAGATAAGCTAAAAGCTCTGTCCGTGTACTCATACAGACTGCTCAGAGGTGACCTATGTCTGGAGTACAGGAACATCTCAGACCCATCCTTGATGGAGTTGCTACATATCTGTAAGTCAAACTCCACTCGCGTAACCTGCATGCAAGGCCTCAAACTGGTCTGTGACATTAACAGAACTTGTTGGCGGGATAGATTTGTGTCCCAAAGACTCCCCCATCTGTGGAATAGACTCCCTCTCCATGTCAAGCAGCGTACCTCACTAGCCCTCTTTAAGAGGAACCTGGATGACTGGATGGGAAAGAGAAAATTCACCCCCGGGATCCTACCTGTGTCCCTGCTGGACAGAGGAAATAGGTTCTGACTTTGTGAGAACATGGACAAAATTCTTGGCTAGGCTTATAAGGGCCTCTGGGCAAGTAACCTAGTATTGTCCTAGGAAGCTATGAACCTACGACCATACTTTCCTGGGCTTTGAACATGTGAGGATGGATCACGAGGCAACATAACTGTATCACTAGGCATGGGTAGAATTGTGCTCTTCGCAGTCACTGTTGCCATTAGAGGCACTATGACTCAGACTGTGCTTCTCACTGGTTGCCATTATTGTCATGTCAGATGCAGCACTGAGATCAGGTATGCTCTGTTCTGTGGAAGAGGACACCATAACTGTACCATCTGTGAAAACACGCTAATAAACACCCATGTGGAGCACTCCTGATATGTGATAATTCCACGCTAATAAACACCCATGTGGAACACTCCAGATATGTGATAATTCCATGCTAATAAACACCCATGTGGAGCACTCCTGATATGTGATAATTCCACGCTAATAAACACCCATGTGGAGCACTCCTGATATGTGATAATTCCACGCTAATAAACACCCATGTGGAACACTCCTGATATGTGATAATTCCATGCTAATAAACACCCATGTGGAGCACTCCTGATATGTGATAATTCCATGCTAATAAACACCCATGTGGAGCACTCCTGATATGTGATAATTCCACGCTAATAAACACCCATGTGGAGCACTCCTGATATGTGATAATTCCATGCTAATAAACACCCATGTGGAGCACTCCTAATATGTGATAATTCCACGCTAATAAACACCCATGTGGAGCACTCCTGATATGTGATAATTCCACGCTAATAAACACCCATGTGGAGCACTCCTGAGATGTGATATTTCCATGCTAATAAACACCCATGTGGAGCACTCCTGATATGCGATAATTCCACACTAATAAACACCCATGTGGAGCACTCCTGATATGTGATAATTCCACACTAATAAACACCCATGTGGAGCACTCCTGATATGTGATATTTCCATGCTAATAAACACCATGTGGAGCACTCCTGATATGTGATAATTCCATGCTAATAAACACCATGTGGAGCACTCCTGATATGTGATAATTCCATGCTAATAAACACCATGTGGAGCACTCCTGATATGCGATAATTCCACACTAATAAACACCCATGTGGAGCACTCCTGATATGTGATAATTCCACTTCCTTGTGGTACTTCAATAGTACAGATATCAGCATACCTCTGCTTCTCAGTGCAAGATATTTGGACCTAGCCAGAAATAATGGGGGGACAAAGACCCTCAAATAGGGACAGTTTTTAAATGTTGATCTTATAAACACAGTTACTAGAATCACAGGTTTCTAATTGTTAATATTTTCTTTAAGATATGAGGTCTGAAACTCAAATGTCTGTCATTATTTAATATTATTTAGTGACTTCAACCCTCTATGATTTGCCTGAAAACTGCACAGTTTATAAGGAACTGATTAACAATATGAGAGAAAAATATGGACATTCTGCAAAGATCTGGCCAGTTGAGAGGTATGGATAATAACAATGTAAATGATATGAAAAAATTATCTTTTGTGGTGTATTTTCACACCTGCATTCCAGATATGCATAGTGAGGAGATATGGTGGTTTTGAGTGCACCTTGTACACTTTTTCTAGACAGGTGGTCAGTTCATTTACGATGAAATGTTGCTAATGTATGTTTATATAGGAGTAGTTAAGACAAAACTTTTGCAGATCTGTTTTAATTTTAAATCATTGTTTGATAGAAAAACAAATTCCTTAATTTAACTCAAGTAAGTTGTGTTTTATCAGATCATTAAGTGACTCTGTACACTTCCACATGCTGTTCTGGGAGTAAACTTTCATACTGTCATTTCTAAAATGTTCCTTATAACTTGGTTTGGCACCCACATCATAATAATTATTAAGAATGGGGACTGGATTTTAAGTGTTTAGCTATCAAATTAGAAAAGAAAATGAACTTGTGTCCATACTCTGTGTGTGGGATGTTGGTATTTTGTGTACCGTTAATACAAAATGTACATTTTATATAACTACATATTAAGTTTTGATTTTTTTTTTCTAAGTGTATGCATGGACACTGACATGTTTCTTCCAGTTATGGGTATACCCATCATCTTGCTGTGTGGATTTTAGTTTACCACCTGTTCAGAGAATTTTTCTGGCTGATGAAATAATATCATTTTAAGGTCATTGTTTAAAAATGGTGTATAATCTTTCACCATCACTGTTTTCATCATGTTTGTTGTTCTATCATGAAATGTTACTTTGGAATTCTGGCAAGAGGTAGTATGACTTTAAGCTTTCTGTACACTTATGGTAGACATCTTCTCAAATTTGGTCACTAAACTAGCTTCTAGGCAGTACACATGCATGTTATAAGAAAGAAAGTTAAGCATTATTTAATTATTTTTTTGTTAACCAGATAGGTGGACAGGTGAGGGGATCCTTGTTTTTTCCAGTTCCGTTAATGAGCAGCTATGATAATATCTGCAAACACTTCCTGAAGTTTTAAATTTCTGTGAATGTTTGGGGGAAGAAATTTTAATTAGGGAAACCATTGAATCTTCCAGGTGCATTTTACTTAAAGAAATTTAATTTTACACAAGATTGTAAGGATATGTTTCTGCAAAAAATATGTTTTGTCAAGGAAGAACAATTTAAAAGTTATGTTAGCTGTCATGTGATCATTTTCAGTTAGTGGTATCTTTATATTTTACATGTCTATTTAGCTTTTTTGATGCAGATAAACAGCCCAAATTCATATATATATATATATATATATATATATATATATATATATATATATATATAGATATATATATATATATATAAAACCAGTCTAAAGAATGTTACTTACCTGCTTTACAACACTATTAAAAAGTATATTATTACAGTATTATAAATCATGCTAGCAACAATCCAATTCACTGTGAAAAAACTGTAATTCATTTTGGCAGTAAAGTGCTTTTAGCCTGCTATCTCTGCAGTTCTGCAATGCTTGTGAAGAGTTTCTTAAATATTTGTTGGAAGGTACAGTCAAAGGTTTCTTTCATGTTTTATGTCTCAGTGGTGTACATCTGAATCAATGCAGTTCAATTCTGTACTATGAATTGGAATATAACAAATAATATTTAGTGCCCAACTTAGGCAGAGGAACATCTGATGAGGTAAGTATGTGTGAAAGCTGGCTGAGAGTCTATCTAAGATTTATTGATGTGTCTTCAACCCTACATAAAAATTGTAGAGCAAAAGTCATATCATATCACCCTACCTTTGTTACAAAACTTCATAGCGCTTCAACTAGTGGACTACACCTAATTATATCCCTTCTGCAAATCCTCTAAAATCGGGGTGGTCAAAACATTCAGCAGGAAAGGCAGCTCAGTAAAACCATCAGATTGTAATTTCCCTGAACTTTTGTATAATTTGAGAAAAAATATATATATTTGCCAAGTTTTCTTTCCTTCAGGTTGTGGCAATATTTGAGTTTAGTGAGGGTGGAAGTGGGAAGCAGAGGTAGTATATAAAGTAACACATTCAGCAATTTGAGACAGAAGGCAGAGCTTTGCTTCAGTGAACTTCAGGTTTTGTTGATAATTTTTAAGGAGGTGAGTCTGTAAAGTTAGTATTTATGCAGCTTCTGTGACCAAATGTCTAGTTTATAAATGTTTTGCTCATTTATTTTAACTTACTGAGATTCCCAAAAGAAATGTGAAAAATGATCTATTAGTCTTTTTTTTGCATTTGTCTTTTGTCACCATGCCATCTGTGACAAGAAAATCCCATATAGCCAAACAGCAAGACAACCATGAACAAACCTTTATTAACCACAATGATCTAATGACTTCTTCAGAATGAAACTCCACATGCAATATTCTTAATTTATACAAACAATCAGCCAATCATATTAAACTGGTAATTAATTACAAAATTCCACACTAATTATAAAAAACACACATAACATACAAATATAATATAAGAAAAGCAAATACTGCAAATCAAAACTAATTTTTGCTTAAATACATGCTTCAGTTTTTTTAAAAAACATTTAATGTTTATCATATCATTAAACCCAGGGGGCTTATCAACACATAATTTTAACTGCCATAAGGCTTCTTTCAGTTACAAATAATTCTTGAAGTCCCCTCCCCAAAGGTCAGCACATCCCTGTTCTGTAATAGAAAAGAAAAATTTCTTATACTTTTTGCACTCTAAAGTATGCTTAAATAGACAATTTTTGGGATCTTTCTTCTTAATGCAATACAAATGTTCTCTAACTCACTCATAAGGACCCCTAGTAGTCTTCCCAACATAAAAAGCAGTACAACCATAGGTTCATAGGTTCATAGGTAGGTACTAGGCTATTGGCCCTAGGGCCTATATAAGCCTAGCCAAAAGGTACACTGGCTGTTGCCACCCAAGAAAATTATTTTCCTGTGCCACTGTCGAGCAGAGCCACAGAAGTGATCCCCAGGGTGAATTTCCTATCTCCCATCCAGTCATCAAGATTTTTCTTGAAGAGTGCTAATGAGGAGCTTTATTTGATATAGATAGGTAGTTTGTTCCAGAGTATGTGAAGTCTCTGGGACAGGAATCTATCCCTAAAGCATGTTCTGTTTATTATGGTGGCAAGGTTTAGGTCCCTAGAGCATGTAGCTTGGAGGGATTTGGATTTCTTTAAGCTCTGGGTTTGACATAGCTTTGTGTGTTAGGCAGAGACTGCCTCTGAGTAGGCGATATGTGATGGAGTAAAGCTGCAGTTTTTTGAGACAGTCTGCGTAGGGCATCTGTTTGAGGCTGGTAATCCTCTTTGTGAGGTATTTCTGTGGCCTTTCCAGTTGTTGTAGATGTCTTGTGAGGTACATACCAAAAGGGGCATTGTATTCTATAATGGGTCTAATGAGTGATGAGTAGAGGGGAACAATGACCTTTTTTTTCCTGGATGAAAAACCTTTTGTGATGAGGTGTGCCACGTAGAAGGATTTCCTGACTACTGTGGTGATGTGATTATCAAAGGAGAGACTACTATCCACCTGTGTCCCATGGTCTCTTATAACACTTTCAGTGTTAAGTCAACTGCCACTTATGTGGTAGTTCATGGGTACAGAGTTTTTACCAAAAGGGATGACAATGCACTTTTTGGCATTGAGCTTGAGGCCATGACTTTGATACCAGGCATCTGTCTCAGTGAGGCCCTTTTGTAGGATGTCCACATCTTTTGGAGTTTTGATTATGAGTCCTAGTTTGCAGTCATCTGCAAACTTCATTAGCCACAAACCTTCTGTGTTAGCTTGTACTTCTGAGAAGTAGATACCAAACAGGAGAGGACTCAGGACTAAACCCTGTGGTACTCCACTTGTCACTGGTCTGAAGTTGGATTTGGCGTCTGCTACTTTTACTGTGTGAGTTCTGTTAGTGAGCCAGTTGGCAACCCACCTTGTGACATAGGGATTTATACCTAGTTTAGTGAGTTTATCTATAATTCCAGAGTGGGGGATGGTTTTGAAAGCCTTGGCGAGCTCTAGATAGGCTGTGTGAACATCCTTACCCTCATCTACGACTTTGGTGACCACTTCAAAGAAGTCCATCAGGTTTAGGAGACATGATCTGCCTTTTACAAACCCAAACTGGGTGGGTTCCTAAGTTTGTAGATTACCAATGTCATTGTTTATAAGTTCCATGATGATACGTTCCATAGCCTTGCAGACCAGGCCCATTAGGCTAATGGTGAGGTAGTTTCTGGTGTCCGTGGTGGCTTCCCCTTTATGGAGTGGGATAACCGTCACTGTGCGTGATTCAGTGGGCACATAGCCTAAGGTAAGGCTATGATTGAACAAGGTACTTAGGTGGGGTGCCAGTTCGTTCTGTAGTTCATGGAGAACGCAGCCTAGGATGTTGTCAGGTCCCATGGATGCTGTGTTCTTGGCTTTGGAGAGTGTGTTTTTTACCTGTGCAGCCATGATTACAGGAACTTTGCATTCTTCCAGTATAGAGATGGGGCCTTTAGGGGATAAGAGGGGGGTAAAGTTAGCACTGAACCTATCTGCCAGGATGTTGGCAATATCAGTTGGTTCTGTATATTTAGTGCCATTGTGCTTTAACTCAGAACAGATCTGAGTGTTGCCATTGAGATTCTTGGCAAAGCTATAGAATGCTTTGTGGTTGTCTTTAGAGTCAGTGGTGATTTTTGTTTTTGTAACTAGCTTTGGAGGATTTTATGAGGGATCTCAGCTTCTTACTGAGGCTGACCAGGGAGTTTCTCCAATCATGGGATTTTACTCTTTTTTTCAACAGTTTCTTTCTTCTGTTGTAGAGTTTGTTTATGGCAGGGCACCACCAGATTGGCTTCCTTTTTTTGGAGGATAGCATCTTGGTTCTGTTAGGGATTGCATGATCCATGCACTCGTGTAAGGGCTTATAAAGTGCATTTGTGTAGGATTCAGCAGTTATACCTCTATTGTCCATCAGCATGGGTGTCGTGAAGTTTGCCACTTCTGTCTTAAGTGAAGTTGGCTTTGCAGAATTTTTTTATGGTGATTTCCCTAATGGGGGATGGGGGAGGGATGTGGATGTCTAGGGTGATTAGCTTGTGGTCGGATCTGACCAATGAGGAATTGTGGAGCACCGGTTGCCCATGTTGGTAATAACTAGGTCTAGGATATTGCTGCCCCTGGTGGGGGTGTGGATAAGTTGATCCAAGGCATTGGAATTTATGAATTCCAGAAAACGTTGAGCACAAGAGTTGGTACATTAGTAGTTTTCCCAGTTAATGGTGGGGTAGTTGAAATCGCCCATTATTAGGGTGATAGGTTGCACCCTAATATTTTCCAGTGTATCGAGAAATGAGGAGTGGGAATCCTGGGGCATGGTGGGGGGTGGATCTGTAGCAAGCTACAATTTGGATTGTGGTCTTTCCCAGAGTTAGTTGCACTTGGATAATCTCGGATGCATTATGCTGAGCAACTAGCCTGGAGGTGTGGATATCCTTAATGAATATGGACACGCCTCCGCCTTTAGTGTTTCGGTTCAGGTTAGGTGGCCGAAAGGTGTGGTATGAATTATAGCCTGGTAATGCAGGGGTACTCTCTGGAGCCTTGAATCAGGTCTCTGTCACTGCACAGATGTCGATGTTCTCCATTTTAAGGAGTGCCTTGAGTGAGTGCATTTTGAGGTTTAGACTTCTAGCACTGAGTAGCAATACCCTCACATTCTGCTTGCTTGTACCTGTTATGGTGGTGAATTTGTCATTTGAACCTTGCCTAAAAAAGGCACTATAGGGGTGGCTAGAGCCTTAGCCAGTATCTGGAATCCCAGGGGTGACAGGTGCAGGCCATCTCTGGCAAAGCATCATGGTTTGTCGATCATGTCATCCCAGGCAGACAGATACTGGATCCCCTTAAAATGACACCAGAATCTTAGCCAATTGTTGAAGTCAATCATTTTGTCCTTGTACTGTGGTATCATTCTGGGTGATGGCAGGATGCTACACAGGGCTAGGGACATACCTGCCTGGGCTACATGATCGGACAGCTCCTCCATGTCCCTTTTCATGTAGTCCAGGGAGGTATGTCTCAGGTCATTCACACCAACATGGACAATGACAGAGTCATATTTGTACTTGTTGTGGAGTGACCTGAGTGCATGCGTTATGTGGCAGATCCTGGCACCCAACAGGAAGCTGACAGTAACTTTCTCCTTGTTTAGCCTGGTGGGTGGAACATTAGTGTGACTGAACATAGAGTCACCTATGACTAGAGTGTTGGGTACGTTGTTATGCCTTATGGGCTGTGATTGAGTGGCACACTGAGTTTGTGGGCTATGTGTCATTTGGGTTGTATTGGGGGGGTGGAGGTTGCTTGTGTTTCTGCTTTGGAGGTCCCTGTTGCTTGGGCAGGTTTTTACTGAGAGCCTCTGTGAATGTAGGTGTGTGTTTTGTGTTTCTATGTGTGCGTTTTGGTGGTGTAAGTTTTGAGGGACTATGTGATGAGTGTGGTGTGGTGCAAGTGTTTGCCTTCTCCTCTTGACTGTCTAGTCCAGTCTTGGGTGAAGAGAGCTTTGCTTCCAGTTTGGCTACATAAGTGCATCTCTCACAGGTTGTAGTGTTGGGTGGTAGGAGGAGAGGGTTGTATGTGTGTCTGTGTACATGAGGCAATTGCTGCATTGCCCCAAAATGCCCAGATTCATCAGGTAGACAGGAGAAAATACCAACAGCTGACCTTTAGACATGCCTGCATAGGTGCTTATTTGTTAAGTACTAAAAACTGTTTTCCTCTAGACAAGTAAGGAAAGTTGAGTGTAGTAATTTGTAGCTTATTTAGTGCTTACAATGAGTTCTGAACAAGTGCTGAGCACAAAGAAACAGATTTGAGTGCTGAAACTAGAAAACTGGCTAGTTCTAAGAAACAAAATTAAGTTAGAAGGCTTCCATCCAACACAGAAAGGCTTGGGAGCTCAAAAGCCCACAAACAGTCCTAGGGTTGCCACCCCTCTGTTTTTTCCGGTCTGTTCAGAAATCAAACTGATTCTCCGGTAGTCCGGAAAACACTGTACAAACTCCGATATTCTGTTTCAAAAAGGAAACAGACTATCTGAGTTTGTAAATCGGCTGATTTACTATGCTTTTTTTACAGAAAAGCATAGTAAATCAGCCGAAAGCAGGCAGCAGTAATGAAAATGAGGGTGCTCCCTGCCGAGTGATGCCATCGCGACATCACAAAACGGGCAGAATGTAGGCGGGAGAGGGGGTGGGTGGGCGTAGTTACCGGTGATGCAAGAGGTGTGGCTTTACTCCGGTTTTAGCCATGAAGGAAGGTGGCAACCCTAAACAGTCCTGGATACAGCAAATCTGTATCTGGACTAGATGACTTACAGGAAAGGCAGGAAACACGCTTAGAAATGTTCTTTTTGTAAAGGGGAAAGGAGGAGCAGAAACTAAGTGAGTTGGCCTTTTCAAATATTCTCCATGGAATAGGTTGAATGAGGTAATTACACTAGACTGGGAGGAGTGTCCCAGATCAAATTTACAGTAGGGGTGGGCAACTGCAAAGCCACCAGGTATAAGAACAGCATACCAATAGAGAGGGAGAACATAAACCAGAATATAAACTAATATAAATACCCCCCTGGTCTTACAATAAAATCTGCCTGGTAATGTCAAGGTACATGGCGGATTATTTAAAAATACATAAGGACCTTTCAGTATGTAACAACATATATTACATTCACCACAGTTAAACATCCCCTTAGATTTCTCAGTAATAGAACAATATAGTGTAATTTTAATTTTGTCTTTCTGTAATGTTGTATCTTTTGGCTTTTCCCGGTTAGGGGCCGCCACAGCGGAACTCCGGTCCGCTAATGATTGGCAGTAGATTTTTACGTACCGAGTTGCCAGCCCTGACACACAAACTTCAACGAAGGTACGCCCATTCACGCATGTCTCCACACAGAAGACGCTTTAGCTGAGAATCGAACAGGATGTCTTACTGTGAGGCGACAATGCTACCGCAGCACCACCACATTGTTTTAAAATTAACATTATTTTTATAAATAAACCTAGGCATACTTCCAACAACTTTGTACAAATTTGTATTACCTTGAAAATGTTGCAGTTGATCTGAATAATAAAACGTATGCTGGGGCTATCAACCATCATATCTAAACTACAAACTAAATTTTTCTTATTACTATCTTCTTTCACTGGGATATCTATCTTTTTTACTAAAAAAGAGACATTTTAAAATAGGGGGAAATATAGTGCTTCTCTTAGAGTTATTTCAACTTCTATTTCCTTTAAATATTTTTCATTATAACCTCTATTTAAAAATGAATTGGTTATAAAAGTGAATTCTCATCTTAGATATAAATAATCACTAATCATTCTACTTACCCTTACATATTACCCTCTAGGAAGATTTATCTTCATGAAATAAGGATGATTACTTTTCTGATATAAATAACTATTAGTAAAAGTTTTCTTCCTATGTATACAACTTTCAAACTCCATGGAGTCATTGTTCCCCTTTAAGGTAACATCTAAGAAGTTGACATGAACCCAACAATCACCCAACACAAACATACAATCTGTATTCTAGCTGTTTAATTGGGAATTCCAGTGCCAGAAAGATGGACCTGTCATTTTTATACCCAGTACATACCTTTCTGTTGTTCCATACAAATATCTGAATGTGAGTAACATGCAGGTTCTGATTAAAAGATAGCACATATTAGAGTATGTTTTGCAATAATCAGAAATGTTCATAGGTTTATTGTGTTCTAAAGTTCCATCTATACTTTCAAAGGGAATAATGAATGAACAAAAAGAAACAACACTGCAGATTTTATTTGTGTTTCCTTACTGGGGTAGTGTAGTGGTCATAAGTGACCATTTGCTGACCCAGCCTAGTTAACAGTGTATACAGCAAATAATGAAAGTAATACATGGAATATTATATAATATAACATAATCAAGCATTCAGAGACATAATGAGATCTACATGAAAAATATGCAGAACGAGTTAATACATATGCTATATACAAGCCTATGTAGGTATAAGTTTTCTCAGTGCCATATCTAGTGGGTAATACTTAAACAGCTCTGTCAAACTCTCAGATGCACAAATACAAGGTCAACATCTGTTGCAGGACTACAACATTTATATTAATATTCGCCTCCAATCAGATACCATTATATAGGCTCTATATGCTCATGTTGATAATTCCTTATCTTTTAACTGTTGTGTTTCTACAGTAGTTCAGAAAGCCTTCTTTTTGGTTCATTTAATTTCTAAAAGTATCTCTTCTAGATTCAAAGAAGTCTTAATTCCTCTTTCTTTATATCTCATCAGACTCATTATTGAATATAATGCATCTTTTGGCATGTATTTATATAACATATCAATCAGCTTAATAGACCTCAGAGATTCATATCTAAAAAGAATAAAGGCCTCAGAAATCTTAATTATCAGGATAGACTGTCAGATCCACCACTGTGCTCAGCTTCTTATACACTTTTCTCTGGATATTTGAGTCTAGCCTTTGAATCATAAGAAAAGGGTACTTAAAATACCTGACAAAATAAATTATCCCTTTATCAATAGATAAATCAGATTCATTGGCATGATTGACTAGGACCGTAGAAAATACAAGGCCACCAAGTCATGTGACCATTATATCTTGCATTACCCATGCTCAGATGGAGCCTCCTCTCTCACAGAGGTCTAGACCACTGAAGTCAGGGGTAAATTTGTGAATACTAGTCCTATTGTCTAATCCCTATTTGAGGGAAGATAATGCATCACGCAGCTTAATTTGCATTCGGTTTCTATTCCAGAAGGTGGGAGGTCATTGCGTAATGTACCTGTCTCTCTACCTTGAACTATTTATCTGCTGGTGCTAATTTATATACCTTGTTTGGTATTTGTGGGTCTATTCAATTTGTGGTTATAAAAAAGATCCCAGAATAAGGACTTTCTTTATTTTGTTGTACAGTTTATGTTGGTAGACCACCGGGGTGGTTTGCTTTTAAACTTCCAATTATATTTAGATCTGGTAGGAACTGTCAGTTCTTTAGATTTATCTAAATGGGCATAGAGCACTTTGTTCAGTTTCTGATGCTAGAATATTGAGTCTTGAAACTTTATTATAGAATTTAATGAGATTTGTATGTTCGAAATCCTTGAATCCTGGCATACTGTTATCATCAGGGTTAGAGATTCTAGTAGGGAAGGACACTAGTTTATGATCTGATATAACCAAGACAGGAGATACCGAGGGAATACTATATGAGAAAGCTATATGCATAAGGACCAGGGTAAAGAATATTTTGTCCTCTGGTAGTTTTGTTAACAAACTGTTCCAAGGAGCTTTTGTTTATTATACCTAGGAATGTTTGGACATATCCTATATTTGAGGTATAATTGCTCCAGTTTATTGATAGGTAGTTAAACACTTACAAAATAATGGAGTTTTTGTTTATAGGGAGTTCATTGATTACACTAAAGAACTTTGCCTGAGTTTCAGAGGGTGTCCTTTATTAGTCTATAAACTGATAGTTGGCTTTGTTTAGTGTGATTTGCAGGTCATAGGCCTAGAGCTAATGTGGTCCCTGACAAATATGGAGATGCCACCAGAGTTACTAATAGAAAAGAAGCATGGTAGGTCTAAAATCCAGGTATAGATAGCGTGCTTTCTGAACATTTAAACCAAATAATTATACAGACACAGAAGGAATCTGAATGCAGGAGAGCCTCAATGCTGGGCATTTTGTGTTTCAGACTACTGGCACTGAGCACAGGGTCTATATTGTGTCAGCGAAATGGCATTACAGCGAATGCCATTTTGCCAACACATATAGACAGAAATCGGAAAAGACTGAAGACTCAGGTCAGCGATTCCTTTCCCAGGGAAAGAAATCGCTTGGCCTGAGCCATGATATTGTCCTTTACCCTACTGTAGCATGATCTCGGAGTTGGTAAATTTAGTTAGGGGTATGTGGGGGAACAGCCCCCCACATTGGGGGTGTGGGGGACAACCCCCCCCCCACTTTGTAATGTTTTAAGTGGTATGTTGTGTTTTGTTGGTTCACCAATTTTTTCCATGGGAAAAAAAATCGGTGAACTGGGTTTCGCTCTTTTAAGATTTCGGCCTATATGTGTCGGTGAAACGGCAATCGCTGTAATGACATTTTGCTGACATAATATAGACCTATGCACAGCTACCTTAATGTGATTCTGATTGGGCTTTGACATGTTAATTACATTTTGTTATGGAGAGTAGTAAAGACATTAGCCAGAATAAAACCTTGGAATGTGAAGCATAGACCATACTTGGCAAAGCGATTAGGACTATTAAATAATTTTATTCCATACTGACACATACTGTATCCACTTGGAAAGATACCAACTATTTAACCACTTGTTGAAGCCAATTACCTTTTCTTTGTATTGAAGCATCATTCCTGTAGAAAGGAGTATTCTGCTCAGGCCCAAATTCTTGTCTGCATTTGTGAAAGGCATGGATAGTTTTGACATGTCTTTCTGTATATCCCTCAGGGTTTGCATGCCAAGTCATTCACAACCACATAGATCAGCACATTGCTGTAGTTATATTTGCCAAGTTAAGGGATCTTAAGGACTCTTGAGATATCTGAGATCCTGGCATCTGAAAAAAAAATACACCATCACCCTGTATTTGTCCAGCCTAGAGAGTAATATAGAGTCACTAATCACTAAAATATTTTTATTTGTAGCATGGTTCAGTGTTCAAGATCTGGGAAGATGTAAATCATGTGGTATCTTTCTTGGAAGAGTGCCACATAGTGATATGATGTTAGATTTCATCGAGGCCTAGTCTTTGTGGATCCAGGAGGCTTTTGCAAGGTTTTTTTGCTTATAATATTGTAATGCTGGTTAACATAGAGGGCTGGACATGTGTGCTGCTCAGTCTGTGTCCTTTTGAGAGAGTGATACCTCCATATTAGTTATATACTTGCATCTGTCGCAAAGAGAATGTCTTGTAATAAGTTTATTATCAGTGAGCGTCAGAGAGCTGCTACACTGCTTAAGGATACAAAGTGCTATAAAGCTGGTAACAGAAGGAAGCCAAGCTGGTTGGCCCTCCATTTGTCCAGGGATTTAGAGACTTGGTTTGAATACACACAACAGTATATTCAGTTAAACGATATATATAGTGGTCTTTACTATGCAGGAAAAAAATTAGCAGCGTTGAGTAACTCATGAATATGCAGTATGTAGAGCAGCTACTAACTGATAAGGGCAACATAGGACAGCTACAAGCTATTTTTGCTGAAGCAGAGCAGTGTTTGCCTACTCTGCAGAAACTGTGGGCAGCTGTTCCTACCACACATATTATTAATCACACTAACCAGTAGCAATTTGTTGAGGTTAGGTGGTATAAAGACACTGCTTCAGATACTTGCATCTATACAGTGCTTAGTTAAACATGGGTGTGTGATGAGCACCACTGTGCAAACATGAGCCATTTATAATGACACAGAAAAGCTGAAAATATTCAAATGAGCACACTGGCCAATAGCAAAATGGCAGTCTACGAGTTTCTGCAGTAGACAGATATCTAGAAATGGCCAAGTTATTTCTCCAACCTTACTAGAGTAAAACCAAAGCAATTCTTAGCTAGATTTCTAATAATGCCACCCCCCCATAAAAAGTGCACAGCTATTACAGTAAACTCAGAAAGAACACAGTAAGTACTTATCACAGGTGTTTCAAAACTGATATTTTAGCACAGTCCAGTAGTATATTGTCATAATCAGAAGTCTGGTAGCTGAGAATACAAAAGCAGCTTGTAGCAAATGGTTCAAACCCCGCTGTATTCCCCACCACTGGAACAAACTTCCACCACATTTCAAGCAGAGAATCTCTTTTGCTACCTTCAAGGTAAATCTAGATAATTGGATGGGCAGCTTCAAATTCTCACCATGTCTATCTTGTCTTGCCCTCTGGGAGAGGGGAGGGAACTTTTGAACATGTGTTTTTGGCTAGGCTTGCAATGGTCTGCAAACTGATTGAGTAGTGCTTGCCTATTTATTGCATGTGGGTTAATTTCTATCACAATGAGATATAAATACCATTCTCCAGACAGCAGTAACACTAATGTCTTATACAAAGATATCTACCAGAAGGTTTATTACGATATGGACTTCAGCTTTTGCATCTAAGATCATGAAAAAATAATTACATGGCTTTTTTTGTATGTCAAAGAGTAGATTGTACTAAAGAATTTTGTCTGGACTTGTTTTTGAAATGTTTGACATAGATTGTGGTTGTCTCACATTCATCAACAAAGGTACAGGCAAAATGAAACAACTATTCAATCTGGGTGAAGTGTAGAAATTATAAGGACCTTTAAATGTTCAAGCAATTAACTATAGTGGCATTTACTTCAGAGACTAAATGGTGACGTTCAAACAAGTTACACAGGACAGAAGTAAAAATGTGGTAGTAATCTTGAAGTAATGTGTATAGCATAATGGGAAACAGATGTTCTTGTCTTGTGTAAACACAGCAAGATATTGTATACAACAACTAAGCAAACAGGAAAATAAATGTAGTGCTTCCAACTGTTATCTAAAAAAGATGTTACTGTGAGGGTATTATCTGGACTGTATTAGTTGGTATTTCTGCAGATACTTTGCCAAGGAAATTTTTTCCAAAACCATTTAAGCTATGAAAAGCAACATATTTTATCAATAGCATTTTTGCGAGAACACCATCTTCCATGTAAACAACAATAATTTATTTGCTATATTGGTTACGAAAGGTTCTGCATTCCTGTTCTCTTGAGATTACCTTGACGCCCTCTCAGGATTACTGTTAGTGCTTGTAATAAAGTCCAGGATTTCAACTTCACAAAGTTAATTTAGTGAATAAGCTAGTGTGGTCATTTCTTATGTTTTCTTTAAACAAATACATAAACTTTAAAATATTAAATGTGAACTTTGATTTGAGTACAAACATGAAAATAATGATGACAATGGCTGTGAATCTGTAACATATATATATATATATATATATATATATATATATATATATATATATATATATATATATATATATATATATATATATATATATATATATATATATATATATATATATATTGCTCACATTAGATCTGGGTAATTCATTAGTCATTATATAAAAAAATTACATCTGCATGTCCTCCCCGCGGTTGGGTAGTGTTTGAAAGACATGCGTGTGTAAATGGGCGTGCCTTCGTTGAAGGTTGGGTGTCAAACTGGCACCTCGGCATTTCATAAAAATCTACTGCCAATCATTAGCGGACCGTAGTTCCGCTGTGGTGACCCCTTACCCGGGAAAAAGCCAAAAGACAACCACTACATTAGCAGGATTACCATGCTCAAATCTAATTAGTAAAAGAAAATGTAACATTGTTGCAGTCGTTGGCAGACATGTCTGGTTTATTAAAGTCTTTTGCGGTCACAGAGAGGTTGACTCAACTAAAAAAAATATATAGAGTATTACATACATACATACATACATACATACATACATACAGACATGAATAAATAAATGTGTTCTGGTGTCCTTGTCATTACTCCTTTATAACCAAGTTGAAAATAAATTCCCTTTGTTTCTTTTGAAATGGCAGTTGAACAAAAGGAATAGATTCACAGGGCCCAGTGACAGCTTTATTTTTTCATCACACAGCAGGACTGTTGCACTTGTGATTAATGGAATTCTCTTTGTAATCAAAACACTGCAGGTAGCATACACTCTAAATTACTTAAGAAACGGTTGCTAGAGTTCTTGGTTATTTACATACTTGGCAGTACCCTATCATACCTTTCATCTGTACAGATTTTCGCAGAATGTCCAGATTTTTGCCTTATATTTTGGTCTGCTTTTCACAAAAATTCTAGTTTTCTGGCAAATTAGTGGAAAATTATTAAAGATTGAAGTTAGAAAATAATGACAGACAACTGAGATTCAGACTTCATACCCTTTGGAAAAGTTGTGCCAATGCAAAACCTGTTATTCTATCAACTTTCTAAGTTTGCAAAAGCAACATTTAAAACTGTCCTTATTTTGAAGTCTCTGTCCCACTTTAATTTATGGCTTTGTCCAGATTTCTTGGTCTAAGAGGTTGACAGGTATGGTGCCATTTATTCATAATCTAGTCCTGTGGATTAACACAAATAGTACAGACTGGCTGATTAAAGAGCATGAGATTGATGAACATACATCAATATTTCACTGCACTGAATTTCATGCTCTAACAGTGTTATAATAACTGTATTACCATCACTTACAGAGGAGGTTGTTAGTGATAATGTTAGTATTAGTGAAGCAGAATATGATATGTAATCCTTGGGCAAAGTTCAATGCTCTTTTTTTACACACTCACTCTCTCTGTGTCTGTATATGCACATCTTTCTCAGGGAAATAAAGCTTGCACCTACACACACACACACACACAAACGCACACACACACACACACACACACACACACACACATTATTTTTATTATAAATATTGAGTACTCTAGATAAATGTTTGTGTCAGTCTACTGGCTGCATTTTTTTCTTTAATACCAACATTTTTAAAAACAATAAATCTGTTTGGGAACTGCAGTTACTAGGTAGTAAGTTCTTACTTTGTAAGTGCAGTTCCTAATGAGATTTAACTCAAATAAATTATTATGTCTAAAGTAGTAAATACATTTGGAGAAAGCATTGCAATACATTTTTTTTTCATAATGGGAATACTAAAAAAGTGACTATATCCATAGTTATAGATACCATCCTATAAGGAATTCACTCAGAAATCATGCCAACACTTCAATGTCAACTGACTGAATTCACTCTCAGGAATGTTGAGGTAATGCTTTTTTTTGCCCCCTACACCCCCATGTGGTGGGACACCCCACAACCCTAAACATGTATTACCTAATCTGATGTAACATGATAGTGGAAAAGCATGGATACTCCAGTGCTGCTGAAAGTGTTTTCAATGAGTGACCCTTCCCCAGGAAATATGTATACCTTCTCAAAGGTCACACAACAGCAGAGAAAATGAAAAACTCTACTGTCAGTCAAGAGGTTTCAGCAAGTTGCCTTTATAGTAACTGCATTCACAATAACAGTACTCAGACTTTTGTCATGCTCTGTTAATCTAGCCTCATTTTTGGAAACCAGCACATTTGCATTTCAAGAGCATCGACTGCAGAAAAAAGAAGTGTAAAAAAATTAGATTAATAATTGTCACATTTAACCCAAGCAGTAGCAAAGGGTATTTGTAGAAATTATCTCATTGTCCTTAAGGGAATAATTGTTTTAGTAATATTACTAATATTATAATACTGTGTGAAATTGCACACGATAGACAATGTCAGTGGTATGTCTGATCACTAGAACAGTTATTCAAGTAGAGCATCTAATGTTTCGAATCTGTAGTTGTGGGGTATAAGAAATATTCATTGTAGTTACTAGAGAGAGAGAGAGATCAAAGACCTTCCGAGTTTTTTAAAACTTTCATGGTAAAAACAGGTCAGTACAAGTGAATTCAGAGCAATGCACTGAAATGGTCTGAATTAGGCACTCATGGTTGTCTAATATTATAAGCTTTCCAGATACAAATTTGTTGTCAAGATGTTAAGAGAAATGGTAAATGGTACACTTCAATTAATGCAGATATAGAAACAAATTGACTATAGCAAGGTATGAAAATTAACTGAGTGAAGAGCTCTATGTTACCATGGTTAGAAGCCCTGTATTTATTTCTACATAAAACAGCATTTCCTTCAAGACAGGCCTTGGATGAATTTCATTTTGTTGAGGATAATAATACCTGAACTGCAGCCCCCTCTCCCCTCAAAAAATATTAATTGTTTTTTGCACCCTTTTGATGTTGAAGTCAAGCCCCCCCCTCCACACCATACTTGTGTGTATATACATATATATATATATATATATATATATATATATATATATATATATATATATATATATACATATATATATATATATATATATATATATATATATATATATATACATATATATATATATATATATATATAGCAACTCCATGGTTATAGCAACTAAAAGAAGGGGAAACTACTCCTGAAAAGGGCAGCACTGCTGGCACAACTAACAGACATTGTTTTCCTATGGAGGACGTCATTTCTGGCACAACTCACAGATGGTGAGTTCGTATGGAGGACATCATTGCTGGCACAACTCACAGATGGTGAGTTCCTATGGAGGACATCATTGCTGGCACAACTCACAGATGGTGAGTTCCTATGGAGGACATCATTTCTGGCACAACTCACAGATGGTGATTTTCTATGGAGGACATCATTGCTGGTACAACTCACAGATGGCTATTTCCTAAGGAGGACATCATTGCTGGCACAACTCACAGATGGTGATTTCCTATGGAGGAAATCATTGCTGGCACAACTCACAGATGGTGAGTTCCTATGGAGGACATCATTGCTGGCACAACTCACATATGGTGATTTCCTATGGAGGACATCATTGCTGGCACAACTCACAGATGGTGATGTCCTATGGAGGACATTATTTCTGGCACAGCTCACAGATGGTGAGTTCCTATGGAGGACATCATTGCTGGCACAACTCACATATGGTGATTTCCTATGGAGGACATCATTGCTGGCACAACTCACAGATGGTGGTTTCCTATGGAGGACATCATTTCTGGCACAACTCACAGATGGTGATTTGCTGTGGGGGACATCATTGCTGGCACAACCAACAGATTGTCATTTCCTGTGTGGAGCATCACTGCTGGCACAACTCACAGATGGTGATTCCCTATGGAGGACATCATTGCTGGTACAACTCACAGATGGTGATTTCCTATGGAGGACATCATTGGTGACACAACTCACAGATGGTGATTTCCTAAGGAGGACATCATTGCTGGCACAACTCACAGATGGTGATTTCCTATGGAGGGCATCATTTCTGGCACAACTCACAGATGGTGAGTTCCTATGGAGGACATCATTGCTGGCACAACTCACATATGGTGATTTCCTATGGAGGACATCATTGCTGGCACAACTCACAGATGGTGGTTTCCTATGGAGGACATAATTTCTGGCACAACTCACAGATGGTGATTTGCTGTTGGGGACATCATTGCTGGCACAACCAACAGATTGTCATTTCCTGTGCAGGGCATAACTGCTGGCACAACTCACAGATGGTGATTCCCTATGGAGGACATCATTGCTGGTACAACTCACAGATGGTGATTTCCTATGGAGGACATCATTGGTGGCACAACTCACAGATGGTGATTTCCTAAGGAGGACATCATTGCTGGCACAACTCACAGATGGTGATTTCCTATGGAGGGCATCATTTCTGGCACAACTCACAGATGGTGAGTTCCTATGGAGGACATCATTGCTGGCACAACTCACATATGGTGATTTCATATGGAGGACATCATTGCTGGCACAACTCACAGATGGTGGTTTCCTATGGAGGACATCATTTCTGGCACAACTCACAGATGATGATTTGCTGTGGGGGACGTCATTGCTGGCACAACCAACAGATTGTCATTTTCTGTGTGGAGCATCACTGCTGGCACAACTCACAGATGGTGATTCCCTATGGAGGACATCATTGCTGGTACAACTCACAGATGGTGATTTCCTATGGAGGACATCATTGGTGACACAACTCACAGATGGTGATTTCCTAAGGAGGACATCATTGCTGGCACAACTCACAGATGGTGATTTCCTATGGAGGACGTCATTGCTGGCACAACTCACAGATGGTGATTTCCTATGGAGGACATCATTGCTGGCACAATTCACAGATAGTGAGTTCCTATGGAGGACATCACTGCTGGCACAACTCACAGATAGTGATTTCCTATGGAGGACATCACTGGTGGCACAACTCACAGATGGTGATTTCCTATGGAGAACATCATTGCTTGCACAACTCACAGATGGTGATTTCCTATGGAGGACATCACTGATGGCACAACTCTCAGATGGTGATTTCCTATGGGGGACATCACTGCTGGCACAACTCACAGATGGTGATTTCTAATGAAGGACATCATTGCTAGGACAACTCACAGATGGCGATTTCCTATGGAGGACATCATTGCTGTCACAACTCACAGATTTTGCCATCCTATGGAGGACATCACTGCTGGCACAACTCACAGATGATGATTTGCTGTGGAAGACATCATTGCTGGCACAACCAACAGAAGGTGATTTCATGTGTGGGGCATCACTGCTGGCACAACTCATAGATGAGGCCTTCCTATGGAGGACATCATTGCTGGCAAAACCAACAGATGGTGATTTCCTATGGAGGACACCATTGCTGGCACAACCAACAGATGGTGATTTCCTATGGAGGACATCATTGCTGGCACAAACAACAGATGGTGATTTCCTGTGCAGGGCATCACTGCTGGCACAACTCACATATGGTGATTCCTTATGGAGGACACCATTGCTGGCACAACTCACAGATGGTGATTTCCTATGGAGGGCACCATTGCTGGCACACCCAACATATGTTGATTTCCTGTGCAGGGCATCACTGCTGGCACAACTCACAGATGGCGATTTCTCATGGAGGACACCATTGCTGGCATAACTCACAGATGGTGATTTCCTATGGAGGGCACCATTGCTGGCATAACCAACATATGTTGATTTCCTGTGCAGGGCATCACTGCTGGCACATCTCATAGATGGTGATTTCCTATGGAGGATGATGATGGACAAACAAAACTCATTTCAGAATTTTAATATAGTAATGTTAACTGCTTGCATTCATTTTCTTTACAGAGATGATAAGCAACCTCTGGAAACAGAAAACCAATTCATGAACTCAACCAGTTAGCATTAGTTACAATAGTAACCAGCAGATAAACAACCAATCCACATGGTTCATAGGCTCATAGGTTCATGGGTTCATAGGTAAACAATAGGATAGCTGACCTTGTGGGCCATTTTAAACCTAGCTAATTTCCCTATTGCGCTTAAAATAATGTATCCTATTTGGTTATTAATTGGCATTACCCATCCCATGGTCAATAATTATACAGGGGTATAGGGGTACAATGACATACTCAGATCTAGACAAAATGCTTTTGTGTATAAGCTGTGCAAAATAGAAGGACTTTCTAACAACAATGGGCACATGTTGGTCAAAAGATAGGTCACTATCCACATAGGTTCCCAAATGCCAAACAATTGGACAATTCTTAGGGGCATATTATCATTGTGGTAGTTCCCTAAGGTAGATAACTTCCCAAAGTGTACAATATCACATTTTTGGTATTTTGCTTCAATCCATTATTTTGGCATGACTCATTTATTTGGGGCAAACTTTTCTGCAGGATGGCTAAGTCATTTGCTAATTCAATGACTGCTGCTAGCTTGCAGTCATCTGCAAACATAGTTAGCCAGAGCCCTTTGGCATTGTTTTTTATTTCAGAAATGTAGATGCTAAACAGGAGAGGTCCTAGCACAGAGCACTGGGGGACTCCACTGGTGTTTGGTCTCTTTGCAGAAGTAACTTCCCCTGTTTTGATTATCTGTGTCTTATCAGAGAGCCAGTTGTTGATCCAGTGGGTAACACAGGGGTTTACTCCCAGTTTATTTAGCCTTTCTACTATTCCTGAGTGGAGAATTGTGTCAAAAGCTTTGGCCAGGTCGAGGTATGTAATGTATACCACTTTGCCTTCATCCATTGCTTTGGTGGCCTTTTTAAAAAATCCACCAGGTTGAGCAGACAAGACCTGCCCTTGAATCCAAATTGAGATGGGTCCAGTGTTTTGAGGTTCTTTATGTCCTGATTGATTAGTTCCATAATAAGTCTTTCCTTGGCTTAGCATATGAGCACTTGAATAGCTTGAGCAATAAAACAGCTAAAAATTGTTCAAAGATGTTTTATTATAAAAGTAGTATCAAGAAAATGACCATTAATCAAATAGTTAATTTTATTGGAAAAACTAGTATACCAGTATTTAAACATTTTTATGAAGAACAGCACAGTAGTAGAAAAAATAAAATACACACAAATTAAATTTCTAAAAAAAATGACTAATTAATTATCACTGTTGAAAGTAACAGAAGTATACCCACAGGTAAAGAAGAAGTAAAAATACTGCACAAGAAAGTGAAGGAAAGTAATGATTCAGGATGGCTGAATAAATCAGAAATCACTTTCTTTTCATTACAAAACAAGCACTGAATGTATCAGACTGTTTAAAAATAAATCACATTATATAACATTTGAAATTCAAATGACAACATACAAAAATCACAGGATTACATTTTAATACTAAATGCTGCCTACAGGGAAAGTCAGGGCTGGCTCTAGCAGTTGTGGGTCCTAGTTTGGACCATTTTGCTGAGTCCCTACAGCTCTCCATCTCCCACATCTGCCCTCCTTCCACACTGGGTTCCTAGATTTAAGACTATTCTAGATTAATTATCAAGAATGTATACTACTTCTGAATAATAAAAATAAACCAATATATTTATTAGTTGATATTATGTCATAAGACATGCTAAAACAGAAGTAAGTTAATGAAGTCCTAGATCCCCATCTGAAGGTCCAACATCTCCTCTAGTTCCTCTGTCCGGGTCTGCTTAACTCATTCAGGCACACTAGTTGGGATTCTGTTTGATGGATCTTCTGTACATGGTGCTTCATCAGATGGGTCCACAATTTCTAACCAGTAAAATCGTTCTCAAACTCCTGTAGTACTGTCCAGATTTCCTGAATTTAGGTAGGAGATAGCTGAAGACTTCTTCCCTTGTCCACCCAGTTATTTTTTCTCTTACTCTTCTGCCTTTCTCCTTTCTATTCTCCCCCATCGTTTGACTCATACCATACTCTGCTGCACATCTCATGCCTAAGAATAGTATATACTGCAAGTAGGGTTGCCATCTTTTCATTTAAAAAATTCTCAATATATATGTGAAAGCAAAATGCGTGCAATTTTGGTACCCGATATGCAAAATACATAACCTCCACGACTATCTGTATTGCCTTTTCTAAAATTAGGTTAACTTCAAGCTCTAACTTTTGGGAAACTTCATCATCCAGCCCAATCACAACCCTGTCCCTTATTTGCTCATCTTAGTGCTGTTAGAACCCACAGTTTTCTGATAGCACATACAGTCATCTGTCAAAGACTTCAACACACTCATCTGCTGCATGCATACATCTGAAAAACTGATGTCTCATGTACTGCATGTGTATACATACATACAGTATAAATATATATAAGGTTATGAGAATTCCTGTAATCTATTTGAGTAATATTCGACTGCTGCAAGAGGTATATGATAAAAATTGGAACATTTTATGTGTAGATGATAGTTGGGAATCTAGTGGGTGATAGACCCAAATATGCCTTTAAGAACCAGAAATCACTCAAAAGAATATTATGTGGTCTTAAGCATATGGATGCACATTCTGAGACTGCTGTCACTCACAGTCATGGTACCTCCCCTTGTGGAAAGTGTAATTTCTGTGACTCTTTGGATAGTAAGGGACCATTCATACATCCAGATACTGGAAAACATTTAACCTTTGGTCTAGCAGCTGATTGTAATACTACCAACATAGTATACCTGGCCTACTGTGTTAGATGCCAGGCATTCTATATAGGTATGACTACACGTAGATTATGTGATCGTATTAGAGGACATTTATATGACATTTGTAGGAAAACTGATACTAATGCACTGTTGAGACATATTTTGGCCACAGATGTATCGCACGCATTCAAGTTTATGATAGTAGAGAAAGTATGAATAGGGAATAGAGGAGGTGCAACCAGAAATAGAGTTTAAAATAAGGAACTAGAGTGGATCATCAGAATGAGAGCAATAATGGGTAAGGTTCTAAATGATAAGTTGTCTATTAAATCAGTACTAGCTAATAGACCCCTTTAAAGATGAATTTGGGTATATATGTCTATGCATTTTTATGTGCATGTATTTATATAGGTAGTTAGTATAAATGTATGTATGTGTTTTAAAGATTTCTGCAGTATATAATATGCCTTTGCACTTTAATATTTAATTTCATACATCTGCATTATTTTACACTTGATTGAAAATATTTTATTGAGGGATTGTTCGTAATTGCTGCTGGCTCATGATTGGCGCTCCCTGCCGAGTGATGCCATCGCGACATCACAAAACGGGCAGAATGTGGGCGGGAGAGGGGGAGGGTGGGCGTAGTTACCGGTGATGCAAGAGGTGTGGCTTTACTCCGATTTTAGCCATGAAGGAAGGTGGCAACCCTAAACAGTCCTGGATACAGCAAATCTGTATCTGGACTAGATGACTTACAGGAAAGGCAGGAAACAAGCTTAGAAATTTTCTTTTTGTAAAGGGGAAAGGAGGAGCAGAAACTAAGTGAGTTGGCCTTTTCAAATGTTCTCCATGGAATAGGTTGAATGAGGTAATTACACTAGACTGGGAGGAGTGTCCCAGATCAAATTTACAGTAGGGGTGGCAACTGCAAAGCCACCAGGTATAAGAACAGCATACCAATAGAGAGGGAGAACATAAACCAGAACATAAACTAATATAAATACCCCCCTGGTCTTACGATAAAATCTGCCTGGTAATGTCAAGGTACATGGCGGATTATTTAAAAATATATAAGGACCTTTCAGTATGTAACAACATATATTACATTCACCACACTTAAACATCCCCTTAGATTTCTCAGTAATAGAACAATATAGTGTAATTTTAATTTTGTCTTTCTGTAATGTTGTATCTTTCGGCTTTTCCCGGTTAGGGGCCGCCACAGCGGAACTCCGGTCCGCTAATGACTGGCAGTAGATTTTTACTTACCGAGTTGCCAGCCCTGACACACAACCTTCAACGAAGGTACGCCCATTCATGCATGTCTCCACACAGAAGATGCTTTAGCTGAGAATCGAACAGAATGTCTTACTGTGAGGCGACAATGCTACCGCAGCACCACCACATTGTTTTAAAATTAACATTATTTTTATAAATAAACCTAGGCATACTTCCAACAACTTTGTACAAATTTGTATTACCTTGTAAAATGTTGCAGTTGATCTGAATAATAAAATGAATGCCGGGGCTATCAACCATCATATTTAAACTACAAACTACATTTTTCTTATTATTATCTACTTTCACTGGAATATCTATCTTTTTACTAAAAAAGAGACATTTTAAAATAGGGGGAAATATAGTGCTTCTCTTATAAGTTATTTCAACTTCTATTTCCTTTAAATATTTTTCATCATAACCTCTATTTAAAAATGAATTGGTTATAAAAGTGAATTCTCATCTTAGATATAAATAATCACTAATCATTCTACTTACCCTTACATATTACCCTCTAGGAAGATTTATCTTCATGAAATAAGGATGATTACTTTTCTGATATAAATAACTATTAGTAAAAGTTTTCTTCCTATGTATACAACTTTCAAACTCCATGGAGTCATTGTTCCCCTTTAAGGTAACATCTAAGAAGTTGACATGAACCCAACAATCACCCAACACAAACATACAATCTGTATTCTAGCTGTTTAATTGGGAATTCCAGTGCCAGAAAGATGGACCTGTCATTTTTATACCCAGTACATACCTTTCTGTTGATCCATACAAATATCTGAATGTGAGTAACATGCAGGTTCTGATTAAAAGATAGCACATATTAGAGTATGTTTTGCAATAATCAGAAATGTTCATAGGTTTATTGTGTTCTAAAGTTCCATCTATTCTTTCAAAGTGAATAATGAATGAACAAAAAGAAACAGCACTGCAGATTTTATTTGTCTTTCCTTACTGGGGTAGTGTAGTGGTCATAAGTGACCATTTGCTGACCCAGCCTAGTTAACAGTGTATACAGCAAATAAAGAAAGTAATACATGAAATATTATATAATATAACATAATCAAGCATTCAGAGACATAATGAGATCTACATGAAAAATATGCAGAACAAATTAATACATATGCTATATACAAGCCTATGTAGGTATAAGTTTTCTCAGTGCCATATCTAGTGGGTAATACTTAAGCAGCTCTGTCAAACTCCCAGATGCACAAATACAAGGTCAACATCTGTTGCAGGACTACAATGTTTATATTAATATACGCCTCCAATCAGATACCATTATATAGGCTCTATATGCTCATATTGATAATTCCTTATCTTTTAACTGTTGTGTTTCTACAGTAGTTCAGAAAGCCTTCTTTTTGGTTCATTTAATTTCTAAAAGTATCTCTTCTAGATTCAAAGAAGTCTTAATTCCTCTTTCTTTATATCTCATCAGACTCATTATTGAATATAATGCATATTTTGGCATGTATTTATATAACATATCAATCAGCTTAATAGACCTCAGAGATTCATATCTAAAAAGAATAAAGGCCTCAGAAATCTTAATTATCAGGATAGACTGTCAGATCCCCCTCTGTGCTCAGCTTCTTATATACTTTTCTCTGGATATTTGAGTCTAGCCTTTGAATCATAAGAAAAGGGTACTTAAAATACCTGACAAAATAAATTATCCCTTTATCAATAGATAAATCAGATTCATTGGCATGATCGACTAGGACTGTAGAAAATATAAGGCCACCAAGTCATGTGAACATTATATCTTGCATTACTCACGCTCAGAATGAGCCTTCTCTCTCACAGAGGTCTAGACCACTAAAGTCAGGGGTAAATTTGCGAATACTAGTCCAATTGTCTAATCCCTATTTGAGGGAAGATAATGCATCATGCAGCTTAATTTACATTCGGTTTCTATTCCAGAAGGTGGGAGGTCATTGTGTAATGTACCTGTCTCTCTACCTTGAACTATTTACCTGCTGGTGCTAATTTATATACCTTGTTTGGTATTTGTGGGTCTATTCAATTTGTGGTTATAAAAAAGATCCCAGAATAAGGACTTTCTTTATTTTGTCGTACAGTTTATGTTGGTAGACCACCGGGGTGGTTTGCTTTTAAACTTCCGATTATATTTAGATCTGGTAGGAACTGTCAGTTCTTTAGATTTATCTAAATGGGCATAGAACACTTTGTCCAGTTTCTGATGCTAGAATATTGAGTCTTGAAACTTTATTATAGAATTTAATGAGATTTGCATGTTCGAAATCCTTGAATCCTGGCATACTGTTATCATCAGGGTTAGAGATTCTAGTAGGGAAGGACACTAGTTTATGATCTGATTTAACCAAGACAGGAGATACCAAGGGGATACTATATGAGAAAGCTATATGCATAAGGACCAGGGTAAAGAATATTTTGTCTTCTGGTAGTTTTGTTAACAAACTGCTCCAAGGAGCTTTTGTTTATTATACCTGGGAATGTTTGGACATATCCTATATTTGAGGTATAATTGCTCCAGTTTATTGATGGGTAGTTAAACACTTACAAAATAATGGAGTTTTTGTTTATAGGGAGTTCATTGATTACACTGAAGAACTTTGCCTGAGTTTCAGAGGGTGTCCTTTATTAGTCTATAAACTGATAGTTGGCTTTGTTTAGTGTGATTTGCAGGTCATAGGCATTGAGCTAATAAGGTCCCTAACAAAAATGGAGATACCACTAGAATTACTAATAGAAAAGAAGCATGGTAGGTCTAAAATCCAGGTATGGATAGAGTGCTTTCTGAACATTTAAACCAAATAATTATACAGACGCAGAAGGAATCTGAATGCAGGAGAGCCTCAATGCTGGGCATTTTGTGTTTCAGACTACTGGTACTGAGCACAGGGTCTAAATTGTGTCAGCAAAATGGCGTTACAGCGAATGCCATTTTGCCAACACATATAGACAGAAATCGGAAAAGACTGAAGACTCAGGTCAGCGATTCCTTTCCCAGGGAAAGAAATCGCTTGGCCTGAGCCATGACATTGGTCTTTACCCCACTGTAGCATGATCTCGGAGTTGGTAAATTTAGTTAGGGGTATGTGGGGGAACAGCCCCCCACATTGGGGGTGTGGGGGACAACCCCCCCACTTTGTAATGTTTTAAGTGGTATGTTGTGTTTTGTTGGTTCACCAATTTTTTCCATGGGAAAAAAAATCGGTGAACTGGGTTTCGCTTTTTTAAGATTTCGGCCTATATGTGTCGGTGAAACGGCAATCGCTGTAATGACATTTTGCTGACATAATATAGACCTATGCACAGCTACCTTAATGTGATTCTGATTGGGCTTTGACATGTTAATTACATTTTGTTATGGAGAGTAGTAAAGACATTAGCCAGAATACAAAAACCTTGGAATGTGAAGCATAGACCATCCTTGGCAAAGCGATTAGGACTATTTAATAATTTTATTCCATACTGACACATACTGTATCCACTTGGAATGATACCAACTATTTAACCACTTGTTGAAGCCAATTACCTTTTCTTTGTATTGAAGCATCATTCCTGTAGAAAGGAGTATTCTGCTCAGGCCCAAAATCTTGTCTGCATTTGTGAAAGGCATGGATAGTTTTGACATGTCTTTCTGTATATCCCTCAGGTTTTGCATGCCAAGTCATTCACAACCACATAGATCAGCACATTGCTGTAGTCATATTTGCCAAGTTAAGGGATCTTAAGGACTCTTGAGATATCTGAGATCCTGGCATCTGAAAAAAAAATACACCATCACCCTGTATTTGTCCAGCCTAGTGAGTAATATAGAGTCACTAATCACTAAAATATTTTTATTTGTAGCATGGTTCAGTGTTCAAGATCTGGGAAGATGTAAATCATGTGGTATCTTTCTTGGAAGAGTGCCACATAGTGATATGATGTTAGATTTCATCGAGGCCTAGTCTTTGTGGATCCAGGAGGCTTTTGCAAGGTTTTTTTGCTTATAATATTGTAATGCTGGTTAGCATAGAGGGCTGGACATGTGTGCTGCTAACAGTCTGTGTACTTTTGAGAGAGTGATACCTCCATATTAGTTATATACTTGCATATGTCGCAAAGAGAATGTCTTGTAATAAGTTTATTATCAGTGAGCGTCAGAGAGTTGCTACACTGCTTAAGGATGCAAAGTGCTATAAAGCTGGTAACAGATGGAAGCCAAGCTGGTTGGCCCTCCATTTGTCCAGGGATTTAGAGACTTGGTTTGAATACACACAACAGTATATTCAGTTAAATGATATATATAGTGGTCTTTACTATGCAGGAAAAAAATTAGCAGCGCTGAGTAACTCATGAATATGCAGTATGTAGAGCAGCTACTAACTGATAGGGGCAACATAGGACAGCTACAAGCTATTTTTGCTGAAGCAGAGCAGTGTTTGCCTACTCTGCAGAAACTGTGGGCAGCTGTTCCTACCACACATATTATTAATCACACTAACCAGTAGCAATTTGTTGAGGTTAGGTGGTATAAAGACACTGCTTCAGAAACTTGCATCTATACAGTGCTTAGTTAAACATGGGTGTGTGATGAGCACCACTGTGCAAACATGAGCCATTTATAATGACACAGAAAAGCTGAAAATATTCAAATGAGCACACTGGCCAATAGCAAAATGGCAGTCTACGAGTTTCTGCAGTAGACAGAGATCTAGAAATGGCCAAGTTATTTCTCCAACCTTACTAGAGTAAAACCAAAGCAATTCTTAGCTAGATTTCTAATAATGCCACCCCCCCCCCATAAAAAGTGCACAACTATTACAGTAAACTCAGAAAGAACACAGTAAGTACTTATCACAGGTGTTTCAAGGCTGATATTTTAGCACAGTCCAGTAGTATATTGTCATAATCAGAAGTCTGGTAGCTGAGAATACAAAAGCAGCTTGTAGCAAATGGTTCAAACCCCGCTGTATTCCCCACCACTGGAACAAACTTCCACCACATTTCAAGCAGAGAATCTCTTTTGCTACCTTCAAGGTAAATCTAGATAATTGGATGGGCAGCTTCAAATTCTCACCATGTCTATCTTGTCTTGCACTCTGGGAGAGGGGAGGGAACTTTTGAACATGTGTTTTTGGCTAGGCTTGCAATGGTCTGCAAACTGATTGAGTAGTGCTTGCCTATTTATTGCATGTGGGTTAATTTCTATTACAGTGAGATATAAATACCATTCTCCAGACAGCAGTAAAACTAATGTCTTATACAAAGATATCTACCAGAAGGTTTATTACGATATGGACTTCAGCTTTTGCATCTAAGATCATGAAAAAATAATTACATGGCTTTTGTTTGTATGTCAAAGAGTAGATTGTACTAAAGAATTTTGTCTGGACTTGTTTTTGAAATGTTTGACATAGATTGTGGTTGTCTCACATTCATCAACAAAGGTACAGGCAAAATGAAACAACTATTCAATCTGGGTGAAGTGTAGAAATTATAAGGACCTTTAAATGTTCAAGCAATTAACTATAGTGGCATTTACTTCAGAGACTAAATGGTGACGTTCAAACAAGTTATACAGGACAGAAGTAAAAATGTGGTAGTAATCTTGAAGTAATGTGTATAGCATAATGGGAAACAGATGTTCTTGTCTTGTGTAAACACAGCAAGATATTGTATACAACAACTAATCAAACAGGAAAACAAATGTAGTGCTTCCAATTGTTATCTAAAAAAGATGTTACTGTGAGGGTATTATCTGGACTGTATTAGTTGGTATTTCTGCAGATATTTTGCCAAGGAAATTTTTTCCAAAACCATTTAAGCTATGAAAAGTCAACATCTTTTATCAATAGCATTTTTGTGAGAACACCATCTTCCATGTAAACAACAATAATTTATTTGCTATATTGGTTACGAAAGGTTCTGCATTCCTGTTCTCTTGAGATTACCTTGACGCCCTCTCAGGATTACTGTTAGTGCTTGTAATAAAGTCCAGGATTTCAACTTCACAAAGTTAATTTAGTGAATAAGCTAGTGTGGTCATTTCTTATGTTTTCTTTAAACAAATACATAAACTTTAAAATATTAAATGTGAACTTTGATTTGAGTACAAACATGAAAATAATGATGACAATGGCTGTGAATCTGTAACCTATATATATATATATATATATATATATATATATATATATATATATATATATATATATATATCTTGCTCACATTAGATCTGGGTAATTCATTAGTCATTATATAAAAAAATTACATCTGCATGTCCTCCCCACGGTTGGGTAGTATTCGGAAGACATGCGTGCGTAAATGGGCGTGCCTTCGTTGAAGGTTGGGCGTCGAACTGGCACCTCGGCATTTCGTAAAAATCTACTGCCAATCATTAGCAGACCGTAGTTCCACTGTGGCAACCCCTTACCGGGAAAAAGCCGAAAGACAACCACTACATTAGCAGGATTACCATGCTCAAATCTAATCAGTAAAAGAAAATGTAACATTGTTGCAGTCGTTGGCAGGCATGTCTGGTTTATTAAAGTATTTTGCGGTCACAGAGAGGTTGACTCAACTAAAAAAAATATATAGAGTATTGCATACATACATACATACATACAGACATGAATAAATAAATGTGTTCTGGTGTTCTTGTCATTACTCTTTTATAACCAAGTTGAAAATAAATTCCCTTTGCTTCTTTTGAAATGGCAGTTGAACAAAAGGAATAGATTCACAGGGCCCAGTGACAGCTTTATTTTTTCATCACACAGTAGGACTGTTGGACTTGTGATTAATGGAATTCTCTTTGTAATCAAAACACTGCAGGTAGCATATACTCTAAATTACTTAAGAAACTGTTGCTAGAGTTCTTGGTTTTTTACATACTTGGCAGTACCCTATCATACCTTTCAACTGCACAGATTTGCGCAGAATGTCCAGATTTTTGCCTTATATTTTGGTCTGTTTTTCACAAAATTGTAGTTTTCTGGCAAATTAGTGGAAAATTATTAAAGATTGAAGTTAGAAAATAATGACAGACAACTGAGATTCAGACTTCATACCATTCAGAAAAGTTGTGCCAATGCAAAACCTGTTATTCTATCAACTTTCTAAGTTTGCAAAAGAAACATTTAAAACTGTCCTTATTTTGAGGTCTCTGCCCCACTTTAATTTATGGCTTTGTCCAGATTTCTTGGTCTAAGAGGTTGAGAGGTTTGGTGCCATTTATTCATAATCTAGTCCTGTAGATTAACACAAATAGTACAGACTCTCAGTAAAGAGAGGGGAACTAAAAATAAATGGCTGATTAAAGAGCATGAGATTGATGAACATACATCAATATTTCACTGCACTGAATTTCATGCTCTAACAGTGTTATAACAACTGTATTACCATCACTTACAGAGTAAGTTATTAGTGATAATGTTAATATTAGTGAAGCAGAATATGATATGTAATCCTTGGGCAAAGTTCAATGCTCTTTTTTTACACACTCACTCTCTCTGTGTGTGTATATGCACATCTTTCTCAGGGAAATAAAGCTTGCACCTACACACACACACACACACACACACACACACACACACACACACACACACACACACACACACACACACACACACACACACACATTATTTTTATTATAAATATTGAGTACTCTAGATAAATGTTTGTGTCAGTCTACTGGCTGCATTTTTTTCTTTAATACCAACATTTTTAAAAACAATAAATCTGTTTGGGAACTGCAGTTACTAGGTAGTAAGTTCTTACTTTGTAAGTGCAGTTCCTAATGAGATTTAACTAAAATACATTATTATGTCTAAAGTAGTAAATACATTTGGAGAAAGCATTGCAATACATTTTTTTTCATAATGGGAATACTAAAAAAGTGACTATATCCATAGTTATAGATACCATCCTATAAGGAATTCACTCAGAAATCATGCCAACACTTCAATGTCAACTGACTGAATTCACTCTCAGGAATGTTGAGGTAATGCTTTTTTTTTGCCCCCTACACCCCCATGTGGTGGGACACCCCACAACCCTAAACATGTATTACCTAATCTGATGTAACACGATAGTGGAAAAGCATGGATACTCCAGTGCTGCTGAAAGTGTTTTCAATGAGTGACCCATCCCCAAGAAATATGTATACCTTCTCAAAGGTCACACAACAGCAGAGAAAATGAAAAACTCTACTGGCAGTCAAGTGGTTTCAGCAAGTTGCCTTTATAATAACTGCATTCACAATAACAGTACTCAGACAATTGTCATGCTCTGTTAATCTAGCCTCATTTTTGGAAACCAGCACATTTGCATTCCAAGGGCATCGACTGCAGAAAAAAGAAGTGTAAAAAAAATAGATTAATAATTGTCACATTTAACCCAAGCAGTAGCAAAGGGTATTTGTAGAAATTTTCTCATTGTCCTTAAGGGAATAATTGTTTTAGTAATATTACTAATATTATAATACTGTGTGAAATTGCACATGATAGACAATGTCAGTGGTATGTCTGATCACTAGAAGAGTTATTCAAGTAGAGCATCTAATGTTTCGAATCTGTAGTTGTGGGGTATAAGAAATATTCATTGTAGTTACTAGAGAGAGAGAGAGATCAAAGACCTTCCGAGTTTTTTAAAACTTTCATGGTAAAAACAGGTCAGTACAAGTGAATTCAGAGCAATGCACTGAAATGGTCTGAATCAGGCACTCATGGTTGTCTAATATTATAAGCTTTCCAGATACAAATTTGTTGTCAAAATGTTGAGAAGTGGTAAATGGTACACTTCAATTAATGAAGATATAGAAACAAATTGACTATAGCAAGGTATGAAAACTAACTGAGTGAAGAGCTCTATGTTACCATGGTTAGAAGATCTATATTTATTTCCACATAAAACAGCATTTCCTTCAAGACAGGCCTTGGATAAATTTCATTTTGTTGAGGATAATAATACCTGAACTGCAACCCCCTATCCCTTCAAAAAATATTAAGTGTTTTTTGCACCCTCTTGATATTGAAGTCAAGCCCCCCCAACACCATACTTATATATATATATATATATATATATATATATAGCAACTCCATGGTTATAGCAACTAAAAGAAGGGGAAACTACTCCTGAAAAAGGCAGCACTGCTGGCACAACTAACAGACATTGTTTTCCTATGGAGGACGTCATTTCTGGCACAACTCACAGATGGTGAGTTCCTATGGAGGACATCATTGCTGGCACAACTCACAGATGGTGAGTTCCCATGGAGGACATCATTGCTGGCACAACTCACAGATGGTGATTTCCTATGGAGGACATCATTTCTGGCACAACTCACAGATGGTGATTTTCTATGGAGGACATCATTGCTGGTACAACTCACAGATGGTTATTTCCTAAGGAGGACATCATTTCTGGCACAACTCACAGATGGTGATTTCCTATGGAGGAAATCATTGCTGGCACAACTCACAGATGGTGAGTTCCTATGGAGGACATCATTGCTGGCACAACTCACATATGGTGATTTCCTATGGAGGGCATCATTGCTGGCACAACTCACAGATGGTGGTTTCCTATGGAGGACATAATTTCTGGCACAACTCACAGATGGTGATTTGCTGTGGGGGACATCATTGCTGGCACAACCAACAGATTGTCATTTCCTGTGCGGAGCATCACTGCTGGCACAACTCACAGATGGTGATTCCCTATGGAGGACATCATTGCTGGTACAGCTCACAGATGGTGATTTCCTATGAAGGACATCATTGGTGACACAACTCACAGATGGTGATTTCCTAAGGAGGACATCATTGCTGGCACAACTCACAGATGGTGATTTCCTATGGAGGACATAATTTCTGGCACAACTCACAGATGGTGATTTCCTATGGAGGACATCATTGCTGGCACAACTCACAGATGGTGGTTTCATATGGAGGACATCATTTCTGGCACAACTCACAGATGATGATTTGCTGTGGGGGACGTCATTGCTGGCACAACCAACAGATTGTCATTTTCTGTGTGGAGCATCACTGCTGGCAAAACTCACAGATGGTGATTCCCTATGGAGGACATCATTGCTGGTACAACTCACAGATGGTGATTTCCTATGGAGGACATCATTGGTGAGACACCTCACAGATGGTGATTTCCTAAGGAGGACATCACTGCTGGCACAACTCACAGATAGTGATTTCCTATGGAGGACATCACTGCTGGCACAACTCACAGATGGTGATTTCCTATGGAGGACATCACTGGTGGTACAACTCACAGATGGTGATTTCCTATGGAGAACATCATTGCTTGCACAACTCACAGATGGTGATTTCCTATGGAGGACATCACTGCTGGCACAACTCACAGATGGTGATTTCCTATGGAGGACATCACTGCTGGCACAACTCACAGATGGTGATTTCTAATGAAGGACATCATTGCTAGGACAACTCACAGATGGCGATTTCCTATGGAGGACATCATTGCTGTCACAACTCACAGATGTTGCCGTCCTATGGAGGACATCACTGCTGGCACAACTCACAGATGGTGATTTGCTGTGGAGGACATCATTGCTGGCACAACCAACAGAAGGTGATTTCTTGTGCGGGGCATCACTGCTGGCACAACTCATAGATGAGGCCTTCCTATGGAGGACATCATTGCTGGCACAACCAACAGATGGTGATTTCCTATGGAGGACACCATTGCTGGCACAACCAACAGATGGTGATTTCCTATGGAGGACATCATTGCTGGCACAAACAACAGATGGTGATTTCCTGTGCAGGGCATCACTGCTGGCACAACTCCCAGATGGTGATTTCTTATGGAGTATACCATTGCTGGCATAACTCCCAGATGGTGATCTCTTATGGAGGACACCATTGCTGCCACAACCAACATATGTTGATTTCCTGTGCAGGGCATCACTGCTGGCACAACTCACAGATGGTGATTCCTTATGGAGGACACCATTGCTGGCACAACTCACAGATGGTGATTTCCTATGGAGGGCACCATTGCTGGCACACCCAACATATGTTGATTTCCTGTGCAGGGCATCACTGCTGGCACAACTCACAGATGGTGATTTCTTATGGAGGACACCATTGCTGGCATAACTCACAGATGGTGATTTCCTATGGAGGGCACCATTGCTGCCATAACCAACATATGTTGATTTCCTGTGCAGGGCATCACTGCTGGCACATCTCATAGATGGTGATTTCCTATGGAGGATGATGATGGCCAAACAAAACTCATTTCAGAATTTTAATATAGTAATGTTAACTGCTTGCATTCATTTTCTTTACAGAGATGATAAGCAAACTCTGGAAACAGAAAACCAGTTCATGAACTCAACCAGTTAGCATTAGTTACTATAGTAACCAGCAGATAAACATCCAATCCACATGGTTCATAGACTCATAGGTTCATGGATTCATAGGTAAACATTAGGCTAGCTGACCTTGTGGGCCATTTTAAACCTTGCTAATTTCCCTATTGCGCTTAAAATAATGTATCCCATTTGGTTATTAATTGGCCTTACCCATCCCATGGTCAATAATTATACAGGGGTATAGGGGTACAATGACATACTCAGATCTAGACAAAATGCTTTTGTGTATAAGTTGTGCAAAATAGAAGGACTTTCTAACAACAATGGGCACATGTTGGTCAAAAGATAGGTCACTATCCACATAGGTTCCCAAATGCCAAACAATTGGACAATTCTTAGGGGCATATTGTCATTGTGGTAGTTCCCTAGGGTAGATAACTTCCCAAAGGGTACAATATCACATTTTTGGTACTTCGCTTCAATGCATGATTTTGGCATGACTCATTTATTTGAGGCAAACTTTTCTGCAGGATGGCTAAGTCATTTGCTAATTCAATGACTGCTGCTAGCTTGCAGTCATCTGCAAACATAGTTAGCCAGAGCCCTTTGGCATTGTTTTTTATTTCAGAAATGTAGATGCTAAACAGGAGAGGTCCTAGCACAGAGCACTGGGGGACTCCACTGGTGTTTGGTCTCTTTGCAGAAGTAACTTCATCTGTTTTGATTATCTGTGTCTTATCAGAGAGCCAGTTGTTGATCCAGTGGGTAACACAGGGGTTTACTCCCAGTTTATTTAGCCTTTCTACTATTCCTGAGTGGAGAATTGTGTCAAAAGCTTTGGCCGGGTCGAGGTATGTAGTGTATACCACTTTGCCTTCATCCATTGCTTTGGTGGCCTTTTTAAAAAATCCACCAGGTTGAGCAGACAAGACCTGCCCTTGAATCCAAATTGAGACGGGTCCAGTGTTTTGAGGTTCTTCATGTCCTGATTGATTAGTTCCATAATAAGTATTTCCTTGGCTTAGCATATGAGCACTTGGCACAAATCATGAAGGGAATTGAATAGCTTGAGCAATAAAACAGCTAAAAATTGTTCAAAGATGTTTTATTATAAAAGTAGTATCAAGAAAATGACCATTAATCAAATAGTTAATTTTATTGGAAAAACTAGTATACCAGTATTTAAACATTTTTATGAAGAACAGCACAGTACTAGAAAAAATAAAATACACACAAATTAAATTTCTAAAAAAAATGACTAATTAATTATCACTGTTGAAAGTAACAGAAGTATACCCACAGGTAAAGAAGAAGTAAAAATACTGCACAAGAAAGTGAAGGAAAGTAATGATTCAGGATGGCTGAATAAATCAGAAATCACTTTCTTTTCATTACAAAACAAGCACTGAATGTATCAGACTGTTTAAAAATAAATCACATTATATAACATTTGAAATTCAAATGACAACATACAAAAATCACAGGATTACATTTTAATACTAAATGCTGCCTACAGGGAAAGTCAGGGCTGGCTCTAGCAGTTGTGGGTCCTAGTTTGGACCATTTTGCTGAGTCCCTACAGCTCTCCATCTCCCACATCTGCCCTCCTTCCACGCTGGGTTCCTAGATATAAGACTATTCTAGATTAATTATCAAGAATGTATACTACTTCTGAATAATAAAAATAAACCAATATATTTATTAGTTGATATTATGTCATAAGACATGCTAAAACAGAAGTAAGCTAATGAAGTCCTAGATCCCCATCTGAAGGTCCAACATCTCCTCTAGTTTCTCTGTCACGGTCTGCTTAACTCATTCAGGCACACTAGTTGGGATTCTGTTTGATGGATCTTCTGTACATGGTGCTTCATCAGATGGGTCCACAATTTCTAACCAGTAAAATCGTTCTCAAACTCCTGTAGTACTGTCCAGATTTCCTGAATTTAGGTAGGAGATAGCTGAAGACTTCTTCCCTTGTCCACCCAGTTATTTTTTCTCTTACTCTTCTGCCTTTCTCCTTTCTATCCCCCCCCATCGTT